>NW_021145170.1:0-53132 GCF_900634775.1 Gouania willdenowi
TTAAACCAGCTGCTCTTTTTAAACTGATGGAGACTCAGAGAATTGATGTCATGTTTGTTGAAGAAACTCAGCACCACAGACAATGAAAGTGACTAGAACAGGGCTTTTAAAGGGGAGGTGATTTTAAACCACAGGTCTGAGTGGAGGGGTGGGTATTTTATTTGCTCAGCATTTTTTACCTCTTTCTTTTACTGTTGATGAAATCATTCCAGGTGTTTTATTGAATGTTAAAGCTGTCTTTGAAAATGTGAAAGTTGTGTTTTTAAATGTCTATTCTCACACTAACGCGGTGGACAGGGTGGCATTTTTAAACATTTTATGACCCTCTGGACTCGCTGCCCGGCTGGGACTGACGTCAGTGAGTCACACAAAAGCTCTTGGAACATTGGAGACAGAGACTCACGGGACACGACCACCTGCTTTTAAACTCCCCTTTTATTCAAACGGTGACTGATCAAGACCCTTTTCCTGCCATTTCTCTGGCACTGGATTTTAAAGACTGTTCTGGTCCTTTAATGGAACATATACACCCTGTACCACTGGATGGGACCACGGGGAAAACCTTTTACAAACTAATGGTGAAAACAATAAACAGAACGAGACTAGACCAAAGAGCTGACACCCCATGGAGGAAACATCTGCAGCTGGCTCCTGCAGCCAGACCTGAGTGGAGGTCCTTCTATAAGCCTCCACTCTCCAAGAGACATGCAGACATTCACTGGAGAGTCCTCCATGGAATCATCACAGTGAACTCCTTTGTGTCCACAATCAACCCAGCAGTAGAGGACAAGTGTCCCTACTGTGACCAAAGAGAGACTGTGTTTCACTGTGTATATCATTGTCTTCATCTTTTACCCTTGTTTCTGTTTTTACAAACTGTTTTTACCAAATGTGGAGAGGTTTATACCAACAAGTCTTTTATCCTGGGTTTTAAGTACACACGCCGACACAAGAACAAATGCCAGCTTTTAAACTTTGTTTTAGGGCCAAGATGGACGTGTATTTTATCCAGAGGAGGAAAGTAGAGGATGGTTTTATTGTTGAATCTGTCACTGTGTGTGAATATGATGAAGTTCAAACTTCTCATTGACTTTAAATATTACAAAGCAGCAGGAGATTTAGACTCCTTTTATTAATCAAAGATATCTGATTGGCTATCAACTGACTGTGTCCATTCACTGACAGCGTACAGGAGTCTGCTGCATAGATATTATATACTGTGGTGTCATTGTTTAACATGTGTGCTATTGAACGTACCCTAGATCTGTTGTAATGTGTATATGTCTATGACCTGCTCTGTTGATTCACGTGACATCACTCACATTGCTGCATCGCTACAAAGCTAGAGCGCTAAACAGGAAACTTGAGAATCTGTCGTCTGAAATCATCAAAATGTCCATATTTTGTGTAGTTTACGGATGCTCCAATCGTTCTAACAGAGAAAAGGAAAATAGATTTTATAAAGTACCAAAGATTGTTGTTCACAAAGATGAGAAATGTAAAAAGTTCACAGAACGTCATAAAAAGTGGATTTTAAAGCACCAGTAGATTTATTACACCACATATGTGCATGTTTTACATAACATCCATTCTTTGGTTTTGATTTATTTATGTATTAATAACGTTTCAATTCACCAGTAATGTGACTGATGCGTTGCTTCTTTTTATGTCTGGAGTCACCAGATTATCTGGATACTATTTGGATCACAACACTGTTTGGTGAAGTTAGCAGATATTCACAGATTCAGACTTCCAGCATCAATAACTATTTAACAAATGACACCTCTGTCATCAGTGTGAGGAGGACAATATGATACAAGATCATTTTTAATAAACGCAGCAGAATAAAAGTCCATCTGTCGGTCGTTCTGTGTGGTGAGATTAAAACATGAAGCTGTCGTCATAGTTTCCCTTAAATATCCAAATATAATACAAACAGAACCAGATTTAATTTTAAAATAGAAAAACGCTTGTTTTGACCTGTTTAGTCTTTAAACAGATAAACGTTTATTCAATTTTCCCAGGGGGGGTGGGGGGGTGCTACTCTGAACTGAGTGTTTTTGTGCCCCCCGCATTTTCATAATGCCCCCACCCACAGTTTTCTTAATGCCCCCCCCAGTTAATGCTGCCTGGCGTTGACTCTGGGTCGTCATGGTAACTCAGGATAAGATGAAAGCTGCATAGAAGCTTTGCAGAACAGCTCATTGTTGACAGGTAGTCATGGTAACTCAGATAAGATGAAAGCAGCATAGAAGCTTTGCATAACAGCTCATACAAGTTGAAAGTGAAGTATCTTCAGCAGTGAGTGCCCAAAAGACTTTTAAAAACAACTAAAGTGGATCTAATTTCATAAAAAGCAGGTGTCCTCAGTGAACAACATTTGTAGCTAAAGTGAGTAATAATTATAATATTTCATGTGCGTTGGAACTACTTTGTCATAAAATCACTATTTAAATCTAGTCTATTTTTAACATAGAATTGTCTAATATTGTCTACACATTTGGGAGCACAGTGGTGTTTTGGTTAACACTTCTGCCTAACAGCAAGAAGGTCCTGGGTTCATGGACTAAACACTTGGTCCTTTCTGAGTGGAGTTTGAAAGAAGTGGCTCCTAAAAGGTAGTAACATTTCTTTCTCTTACAGCTGCTATGTCTGTGCCAAAGACAAACATGAAGGAACTTAACAAGAAGGAGGCCATTGGGGACCTTCTGGATGACTTCACAGAGGTGAGCATCAGCTCTATTTTTTCACACTCATTTTATAGTTTACAAATCTTAGATCTTTATTATGGAAAATAAAACTTTGGGGAAACCAGTTTCAATTGTCCTGTTGTAAACTGTTACTCTGTATGAGATCTTTTTATGACTTTATTGCACAATTGTTACCAATTAGGGCCGTATTCAGTAAAATAAGAACATTAGAATGACCAGTTGGTGACGATAATGTTTTAGTTTACGTTCTTTAAAATAACATTTGTCCCTTGTTCTCTTTCAGCCTCCTGGTTTCAGTCGCTCCCAGCAGGGCCAGCGCAAAGAGCCCAGGAAAATCATCATCCACAGCATGTCTCTAAATTATGACGTGCAACTAAACAAAGCTGAGAAAGCCTGGAAACCTACGGTGAAGAAGAACTCTTGCAGCCGTGGTGCTGAGGAGGTTGTGGATAATGATCCTGAGGTGGCCAAAACTGGGGAGCTGTTCAAGCAATTGCGTAGCATCCTGAACAAGCTCACCCCACAAAAGTTTCCAGAGCTAATGAAGCAGGTGTCTAAACTAACAATAGACACAGAGGAAAGGCTGAAAGGTGCCATTGACCTGATATCTGAGAAGGCCATCTTGGAACCAAACTTCTCTGTGGCCTATGCCAACATGTGCCGCGGCCTAATGGGGGTGAGTGCGTGTCTTTGGGTATTTTGCCTCTATTGGCTTCATTGATGATTGTTCTTTAGTGTCACGGGTCTGGGCCACTGAATGTCAATGATGGTGATGAGGAACTGATGAAGTCATCATATATATTATGTTTCATATCCACTAATAAAATCAGCTTTAGTAATATTCTTCCATATTCCATCAACAGTTGAAAGTCCCCAGTGCCGACAAACCAGGTAAAACTGCAAACTTCCTCTATCTCCTACTCAATCGTTGCCAGAAGGAGTTTGAGAAAGACCAGGATGATGATGAGATCTTTGAAAAGAAACAGAAGGAGCTAGAGGCTGCCAAAGATGTAAGATGACACATTTGTTTGTCCTCAAGAGTGGGTTTGTACCTCAAGAGTGGGTCCCAGATTTAATCATTTGTGTCACCTGTTAGGATGAGGAGCGTGAACGTCTGCGGGTTGAGCTGGAAAACGCCAGGGTTATTGCCCGCCGCCGCTCACTGGGCAACATCAAGTTTGTTGGTGAGCTCTTCAAGCTGAAGATGCTGACCGAGGCCATTATGCATGCCTGTGTAGTTAAACTACTGAAGAACCATGACGACAAGTCTCTGGAGTGTCTCTGCAGACTTCTCTCCACCATTGGCAAAGACCTGGACTTTGAAAAGGCCAAGGTAAGTACAATAATGAAGCATCTACATGCATCGTATCGCGATGTACCTGGCGATACCCAGCCCTAGTTTATACCTTAGTTGTCATTGCTAAGTCTGTTGTATTTCCCTAACAGCCTCAAATGGACGAGTATTTCAATCAGATGAACAAAATCATCAAGGAAAAGATGACCTCTTCCAGAATCCGCTTTATGCTGCAAGATGTTCTAGACCTCAGAAAGGTAAATGGTTTAGCTTCTTTATATTTGCAGATCTAATGAAAAAAAGCAGTTTTGTCAAACTTATTGCTAGGGGTGTCCTGATCAGATAATGATGAGTATGTATAATTTGTGTTGATATGGAGTCAGAATACAGGCTAAAATATCAGTATCATATCAGTAGTGAAAAAGTTGGATCTTGAACACCTACTTATTGGTCTCAATAAAGGTGACATGTGTCCAGAAACTAAACCATATTCAATCATTTGTAACTTCTGCTATTTAATTGTGTTTCCCAATCACAGAATATCTGGGTGCCCCGTAGAGGAGACCAAGGTCCCAAAACTATTGACCAGATTCATAAGGAGGCAGAGTTGGAAGAGCATCAAGAACAGATCAAAGTCCACCAGCAGCTCCTGTCAAAGAAGGAAAGCTCTGGAGGAGGTGGTAGAATGTGTGTGGGGGGCATGGGAGGTCCAGGGTCTCATACACCGGGCGGTGGACCAAATAGCCAGCCTCAGGATGATGGATGTGGGAACACGGTGCTCATCTCCAAGGACAGACCTATCGATACCAATCGCCTTTACAAGATCATAAAGGTCAGCAAAGCTAGTGACGTCAATGAGTCAACTGTTAAAAAGTAGATCATTTGATTTGTTCTATAGGGATGTTGTTGGTTCATAAATGTACTGTTCTCTGTTGCCTTCTAGTCCGGTGGTATGGACTTAAACAATCTGGTGCTGGCTCCTGGTGGCAAAGCCGGGTGCAAGGGCGTGTGGCGCAGCTGGGAAAAAGGCTGCAGTGGAGGCACTGAAGCTAAACCAGCAAGTGCAGATCAAGGTAAACAATGTCAAATAGGTTGACTGACTTGGGTTAGAAGATTGGCTCCTGATCTGTCCTATTTTTCTTCTTCCTTTTAGAGTCAGGGCGTCCTGCTACCAGCACTCTGAACCACTTCTCAGCCCTTCAGCAGACTTCATCACTGTTGTCTTCATCAGACACTGATCACAGAGACAGGGATCACTTTGACAGATCTGGCCACGTTGATGGACGGGAAGGAAGCCCAATCACCAAGAGAAGCTTCAGCAGGGAGTCCCAGGAGCGTGGTGGCAGAAGTGGGGAGAGCGCTCCCACTCCCCCTCCTTCTCTTCCCAAACCTTCCCTTAGCGAAGAGGAGATGGAGAAGAAGTCCAAAGCCATCATTGATGAATACCTCCACATTACTGACTTGAAGGTTCAAAGAATTTGACCAACATACAACAGCAGGACATTTACCTGCACGTTGAGTGTGAACATGACTAACGTTTGTCTTCTCCTGGTCCTGTAGGAGGCGCTGCAGTGCGTGGCAGAGCTCAACAGTGCCTCAATGCTTTATGTGTTTGTGCGGCAAGGCCTGGAGTCCACACTTGAACGCAGCACAACTGTCAGGGAACACTTGGGCCTGTTGCTGCATCAACTTGTGAAAGTTGGGACGTTACCCACTGAACAATACTACAAAGGGTGAGCATCTGTCAAAGAACAATGTATCTAAAGCCTGGGTCACACTAAAGACTGACACTGAATTGTTGACTGTGCTGTCATAGGCTCCAGGAGATCTTGGAGGTAACAGAAGACATGGCCATTGATATACCTTACATGTGGCTGTACCTGGCTGAACTCATCACCCCTATGCTCCATGAAGGAGGCATCCCTATGGGACAGCTCTTCAGGTGAGAAAAGTTGAAAAACATTTGCAATCCGACTGTTTTAATATAATCAATATAATACAAAATGTCCCTTTCTTAACAAAATCGTTTTGTTTGTCCCAGGGAGATCTCAAAGCCTCTGGTGCCTCTGGGAAAGGCTGGCGTGCTGCTGGCACAGATCCTCCAGCTGCTGTGCAAAGGAATGGTATGTACACAAAGGTTTCTGGGTTGAATTTGTCTAAAATAAATGTGTTGCATTGTCTCAACGCTTTTAAGAATAGGTCATATTTCAACTTGATCTTGTTTTTTTTAATCATCTGAACTTGTTTATTTACTCATTTATTAGACTCCCAAGAAAGTTGGGGATCTGTGGATTGAAGCTGGCCTGAATTGGAATGACTTTCTTCCTGAGGACAAAGATGTGAACAAGTTTGTCACTGAGCAGGTATTCAAAACATTATGGAACCATTAGGTGTAAATGTGAGTCAATGGTTTGCACTGTAGAACCCTGGTTTAAATGTGGACTTGTAACTTTCAGAAAGTGGAGTTCACCACAGGAGAGGAGCTGGGGCCAAAGGAAGTGGTGAAGAAGCAGCTCCTCAGTGGAGAAGAACTCAGCAAACAGCTGGACAGACTGCTTCAAGACAAGGCTGATAACAAGCACATCATGGACTGGGTTGAGGTGTGTGACCGTTGCTCAGACTCTGGAATTCATCTAAATGTAAACACTATTTGATCAAGTGTTTGAAACATTTCTTGCTCATTTTCAGGCTAATTTGGATGAGGAGCAGGCTGCTTCTAATCACTTTGTACGATCACTGATGGCCTCAGTGTGTGGGATCGCTATCATATGTAAGCATAACATAAGCTTCAAACTCTAATGGCAAACTAAACGGTGCTCCCCCCATGTTAACGTGTTGTTTGTTTCTTCTTAAAAACCAAGGTGAACACCCGTACAAGGCCATTGCTGAGCAGATCATGGTAAGAGCCGAGCTGTTGCAGAAATACCTGAATGACGAGGAGAAGGAGCTGCAGGCTCTGTATGCCCTGCAGGCCATGATGGTACACATGGAGGAGCCTGCTAGTAAGTGTTGTTTTATTATTTACCAGGAGGAAAAATACTATTACCATTTTATTAAAATAAAACTTTACTTTATTCTTGAAATATTCTGACTTTAATCCTGTAGTGCCCAGATTTTTATTGTATTTTATTTGAATGTGGCCCTAATACGCCGTTGTACATATGTTTGTTCATTTACATTTAAAATGTCTGTAGATTTCTAAGGACTTTATTGGTACAAAGTGGACTTACTGACAGAAATCCACAGTTCTGCTCCTAACAACTGACCTTTGCATCTTGTTTCTGCAGATCTGCTGTGTATGTTCTTCGACACCTTGTACGATGAGGACATTATTAAAGAGGAGGCCTTCTACAAGTGGGAGACGAGTAAAGACCCTGCGGAGCAAACAGGAAGAGGTGTCGTGTTGAAGTCGGTCACAGCTTTCTTCACCTGGCTCCGTGAGCCTGAGGAGGAGTCTGACAAGGAATAATGTTTAAAAGACAAATGACTCTGAAGTCAACGTTTCTGCCCCCGTTTGGCAAAGCAGGTGCTTCTGCAGTGCGGCTGTTTGAACAATAACGCCCGAGTGGCAGACTCAAATCAATCCTCAGTGAGGATAAATCTTTGTCTTTGTTTTCTTCTGATGGATGGACTTGAAACAATCATTTCTCTCCCCTCACTCTTTGGTGTTCCCTTCACACCCACCCTTCCTGCTTGTCCCAGCAAGTGTCCTCATAATTAACAAATAAATTCATTAAAAATCCTACAATGTGATTTTCTGGATGTTTTTTTTCATTTAGTCTCTCATAGTTGAGGTTTACCTATGATGAAAATTACAGGCCTCTCTCATCTTTTTAAGAGGGAGAACTTGCACAATTGGTGGTTGACTGAATACTTTTTTTTGCCCTACTGTATAAATCACATGTAAAGATCCCAATTCAAACAGTTCAAAGGTCATACTGTAGCTCTGCCAATATAGCACTGTTAGCTGTGCTGAGCAGTGAATATTTATCATTTTACACTTTAAAATAGTAAAGTCATTAAAGACTAAAATAATTAGGATTGTATATTTTAAGTCTAGAATCTGCAGTAGCTTCCTATTCTCGTGGTAAACGTGTCCATATTTAACAATGACTGCTTTAATGGAACCAATATGACACCAACTAATTGGTACGTGTGAAAAATAATAATAATAACAATAATTTGAAGCCAAGTAATGGTGATCAGCATTGCAGGGTTGAGGTCAATTATAATTGTAATCATGTAATTGATAATAAATTACAATCATGGTGTAATTGTAATTGACAGTTTTATGCACAATTTTACACATTTGTAATCAACAATTATTAAAATGTGTTTCATATCAAACTGTCCCACATTTTATCATTAAAATAAATTAAAATCTAGGGATATAAAAATCTAGGGACACAATAAAGGCTCAGATGCACCAAAAATATTAAAACATGTATTTACAATGATTAGGAAGCCTAACAAGGTAACAATAAATATGAAATAAATGAGATGATAGATATGTGTTTTTAGTGTATTTTACAGCTGATTTAGGACCTGTTGTCATCAGAGATGCTAACAGAAGGCTAACACAAGAGGAAGGCTACCTTTTATTAGCTTATTTATTTCAGCCTTAGTAATTGTGATTCATTGTAATTTAACTTTAGTAAATTCAGAATATAATTGTAATTGACTTTCTAGGGATATATAATCATCAGTCACTGTAATGGTAATTGAATTGTAATTGTAAGTGAAAAATGTAATTGAGCCCCAACCCTGCAGCATAGTTTTGTTCTGCGGTGCTTGTCATGATGTAATAAAATGTGTAAATAACAGATTGTGATGAAGTGATATTTTCACAGACTATGTACTCACCACATCAATAAACAGTCACCTTAGACCTCCACAGCAGCAACACTCAGCACAGCAACACACAACATTTCATCAAACATGGCAACCTTTAAAAAGTGAAAGGAGACAAACAGAGAAAGGTGAGAAAGAATTACACCTGATGGACTTGATCACATGATCAAGGTTCTGGTATTTTCACTCTAGAAAAATAGTTGATCATGTATTTTATACAGTACTTACATAGAGGAAACCACGGCAGGCTCCCAAAAATGAGTGACAGCATCCTATAAGAGACAGTGAGAGGTTAAGGCTGGAAGAAAACTGTAGCTTATGTATAGAACCCTGGTTCTAGGAGTAATATGAGTGAGATGTCTCACTATGGGATGTCTATAGAACAGAACTATGTAAAAGTAACTCAACTACATTGACTAGATATTAAGAGACTACATACACTAGTATTATGTTAAATGAAATGGTGGGAAATGTTTTTAATTAAAAGGCACAGATTTGGCTGAAAGTGAATTAATTTTTGAGTGTCACTATTCATGACAGTCCAACACTGTATTAACCCAGATTATATAGATATATATAATATATATAGTTGACTTAGTTCAGGTATAAGCTTTGACACAAATCTGATAGTTTTACTGTTTAAAATAAGGCAGACAATTAAAAATGCTCATTTTTGCTAAAACTGCAAACTTCTTTAAAGATAGGTGCAAGTGCAAAAATTACATTTTTCAATTTCAAAAAATCAGAATATTATTCAAATTACATTTAGAAAAAAAAAATGTCTGTAAATGAATATGGCAAAGAACAGTCTTTCTAAAATGCTTAAAACACAATATATGGATCATAATGTTACATAAAAGTGCATTTTGAACACGTCAGACCTCAGGACAATTGCTCACATAGCCATAGACCAGCTCTAGGTCATCTCACTCAAAAAGTCCATCAAAAAGTTGGTTTTTCACTTTCTTTGAAAGCTTTCTATTATCAAGTTCCTTCAGAACCTTGTTTTTTTATGGGTAAATGTTTCTGGGGACCACTTATTAGGTGCACCGCCCTCCCCCCTCCTGTCCTGGTTGCATTAAACTCTGCCTAAATCACCACAAACACCCTCTAAAAATAATCACTAACTCCTAACGACAGAACCTCCAGAGCACGTTAACTTTGCAGTGTCTTGATGAGACACTGCAAACTACGAGTGATGCAGAACGGCTATTGCTGCGTTCTCGCAGCATGTATTACGAACATGGGGATAAAGCAAGTAGACTCCTAGCGCATCAGTTGAGGCGACAGGCGGCTTCCTGCATCATCCCTCAGATTGAGGACTCTTCGGGTTCAATGCACTGTGACTCAAAGAAAATTAATGATGCATTTAAAATGTTTTACTCTTTTCTTTACAGCTCAGAATGTTCAACTGATATCACGGAATTGACATCATTTCTCAGGAACGTGGGAATTCCTACCTTGGATGCGGGGGCAATAGAGGAACTTGACTCTCCATTGACCTTGGAGGAAGTCATAATAGCTATCAAATCCATGCAGAATAATAAAGCCCCAGGTCCGGATGGTTTCTCGGTGGAATTCTTTAAAAAATTTAAGGATAAGTTGGCTCCTTTTCCTATTTCGATGTATAATGAATCTTTAGAGAGAGGTTTTCTACCAGAAACATTAACCCAGGCATCCATAACTGTACTCCTAAAGAGCAGCAAGGATCCTACACAGGGTTCCTCCTATAGACCTATATCTTTGCTAAATGTGGATGCAAAAATTCTGGCGAAAATTCTCGCACGATGACTTGAAAAGTTTCTTCCCAATTTAATATCAGAGGAACAAACCGGTTTTATAAAAGGACGCCAAGAACACTTTTCAACATTATATACTCAAGTAAATCTGCTGCTAATCCAGAAGTGGTCATTTCATTAGATGTGGAGAAGGCATTTGATCGCGTTGAATGGCCATACCTTTTTGCTACACTGGAAAAATTTGGTTTTGGAAAGACATTCATATCTTGGATTCGCCTTTTATATACCAATCCACAGGCTAGTGTTCGTACAAATAACATTTGTTGAGATTATTTTAAGTTATTTCGAGGAACCAGACAGGTTTGTCCCCTGTCGCCTCTGCTCTTTGCCTTGGTGATAGAGCCTTTGTCAGTTATGCTCAGAACATCTACCTTGTATCAAGGAGTCACTCGAGAAAATAAGGAATTTAAATTGTCGCTGTTTGCCGATGATTTATTATTATATGTAAGTGACCCGATAAAAAATATTCCTTATATTCAAACAATCTTGCAAACATTTGGGTCCTTTTCGGGATATAAAATTAATATCCTTAAAAGTGTCTGTTACCCAATAAATGACCCGGCGTTGGAGCTGCGGCAGATGGACATTCCTTTTAAAATTAATTCCAGTGGCTTTAAGTATCTGGGGATAAATATTACACGTACTATATCCTCTCTATTTTTGGCCCTTAATTACTCAGCTTAAATTAGATTTGGAGAGATGGAATAGTTTACCATTATCCCTTATTGGACGGATTAACACGATAAAGATGAATGTATTGCCAAGATTGCTTTTCCTATTTCAATGTATCCCACTCTATTTACCAAAAAAGTTCTTTAAAGATATTGAAAGTATTGTTTCAACCTTTCTATGGAATAAAAAGGCTCCAAGGATTCGAAAGTCTCTGTTACACAGATGTAGGTTTAACGGAGGCCTTGCTTTGCCCAACTTTCAATTATATTACTGGTCGGCACACATCCAAAAGATAATATACTGGATTATGTCTCCTGGTGTTTTATGGTGCATACTTGAAAGACAATCTTGTAGTTTGTCTTCTCTTGATGCTCTACTTGCATCTTCTCTGCCCCTTGACCCCTCTGGCTTCACGGGAAACTTAGTTGTGAGATCCACCCTTCGAATCTGGTATCAGTTTAGGAGTCATTTTAAATTTTTATCACCTTCTCCTAAAGCTCCCTTAATTAAAAATCATTTATTCACTGCATCATATATGGATAATGTTGCTTTACAGTGGCACAATAAAGGAATTAGATGCTTTCGTGATCTCTATAAAGATGGTGTTTTTTACAGCTACGCAGGTCTTTCTGGTGACTTTGAACTACCTGCAACCCATCAGTTCCGCTTTTTTCAAGTAAGACATTGTGCCATTTCGATTTTTCCTAATTTTCCATTACTACCTCCTAAACAGCCATGGGAAGACCTCCTGGAGCTAGATCTGGGACAGAAGTCACTAATTTCAAAGATCTATTGTCATCTTTTGTCATTTGAGGAGGATCCCAGTGTAAAGGTGCGGGAGGTCTGGGAGCGAGAACTGGATGTAAAATTTTCAGACCAATATTGGCAAAGGGCCGTCAGAGGAACCCACAAAAGCACAGTCTGTGCTCGCCTTGGGCTTATACAGTACAAAGTACTAAACAGGGTTCATTTTTCTAAGGCTAAACTGTGTAGAATGTTTTCTACTGTGGAAGATAGATGTGACAGATGCCAATTGTCTCCCTGTAATTTGAGCCACATGTTTTACCAATGTTCAAAGCTGACTAATTTCTGGCAGAATTATTTTGAGACTATATCCAAAATATTAGGTGTGAGCATAATAAAATGTCCCTTTATAGCTATATTTGGCACACCTAAGGAACATAGTCACCTTACTCATGACCAGCTATCGGTGATAGCTTTTACTTCACTTTTAGCAAGACGGAGGCTTTTGCTACATTGGAAGGGTAGTGCAGTTCCGCCTATCTCTCAATGGCTTCGGGATGTTATGTTTTTCTTAAAACTGGAAAAAATCAGAGAGGACCTTAAGGGCAATACAGAATTTTTTTATCGAACGTGGAAGCCCTTCCTTTCCTATTTCAACTCGTTACAGACATTACCAGCGGACTGAACAATTGCTAATTTTGAAATCCTCTATTATTATTATTATTATTATTATTCTTTCTCTTCTTTTCATTAACTTTGTTTAATTATTATTGTA
Source organism: Gouania willdenowi (assembly GCF_900634775.1). NCBI lineage: Eukaryota > Metazoa > Chordata > Actinopteri > Blenniiformes > Gobiesocidae > Gouania > Gouania willdenowi. The sequence goes on from NW_021145170.1 coordinate 12,847, forward strand.
ATATTTATTTATTTTTCATTTATTTTATTTTTTATTTTATTTTTTCTTCTTTCTAATATATATACTAATCCAATTTTATAAAGACATGTAGCTCCCTTAGGGATCATGGGGTGGGAGTGGGAGGGAAGGATATTACATTTAAAGAATAAAAAACCTTGCATATATATGTGTACATATGTTAAGTTGCATTTATGTACTGTATGTGTATGTCTACATGTATATATGTAATATTGAAGATCGAGGATACCAATGTTTATTTCCTCTAATCTCTTTCACATTCTTTTACATTTTTGTTTTCCCAGATGTTGATGAGTGTTATAATGTGAATGCTGAAAAGTGGTGGATCTTGCATTCTTCAATTAAAAAAATATCAAAAAAAAAAAAAAGATGTAATTGGCATAGACTGCCGGGGGGGGGTCTGGCATGCTCGGTTGGAGAGAGGTTGGAGAGGGCGTTGAGAGAGAGGTCATTTAGGTTAGAGAGGGACCGGAGAGGGTCCCATTCCTCTCTCTAACACTCCCTCTATGTCTGCTTCTTCCCTTGTGTGTTTGCTCCTGTTCTCCTTCTGGCTTTTGTCTTGCAGGTCTGTGGGATCCTCAGTGTGGAGTTACAGAGTCTCAACAACTCTGTCTCCACCCTTTCCTCTGCACACACCCAACACAGCATAACGTGGATGGCTGTTCATCATAGGAATGGGATCCACACAAGGTTCCTGCTGCTTAACAGAAGGTTTTCCTTGCTGCCATGATGAATTCATGTTGGGTGTGGGATACATATGTATGTGTATATACGTATATATGCATATGTGTGTATCCATAAAATGAAGAGTCCGTCCTTAAGACTGCTCTACTGTAAAGTGTCTTGAGATACCATTGGTTATGATTTGGCGCTATACAAATAAAAGATTGATTGATTGATTGATCAAATGCTTAAACAGTTAAAAGGTGATAGTGAAATTATTGTGCTTGGAGATCTCAACATTAATTGGTTAGATAAACATGGAAAACAAAAACTAAAAGCAATAACATCAAAATATAAATGACATCAATTAACAGAGGGCCCAACAAGACTAACAAGAACAAGTAAAACTCAAATAGACCTAATGTTTACAAATAAGCCAGAAGGAGTTATGAAGACCTATAATCTTGTTACTGGGTTGTCTGACCATAATTTGACACTAATATCAAGGAAACTGACTAAGAAACGGCTGCAGTGTCTTACTCAAAATTCAGGTACTAAAATAACAAAAGGCATCAGGAAAAATGATATGCCTCATCTCGACAATAAAATGCGCAATATTAATTGGGAGCCAGCACTTAAAATGCACCATTTAAACAATTATTGCGATATGCTGACAAGTAATGTAGCCCAAGTAATTCAAAAGTATACAAAGCCCATTAAAATTAGGAAAAAACGTCAGGCATTACCATGAATTACTAGCAAATTCTGTCAGTTAATGAAACAAAGAAATCTCGCTCGTAAAAAAGAAATCTCAACAAAACTAAACACAGATAATGCAATTTTTAAAAGCCTTAGAAATAAAGTGGTAAGTGAGATGAGAAAACCTAAAACTGCATACTTTGTGCACTTGATGGAAGAACCCAAAGGAAACAGTGCTTGTCTTTGGAAACATATTCATAGACTGACTAAAAATGATTCCAAACAAGAAGCCAGAGCCATAAAACAACTAAATATCGATGGCAAACTGATTACTGACCATATGCAAATGGCGTCTTTGCTCAATACCTATTTTGTGACATCAGTGGAACAAATATCAGCATCTTTTAAATGAATAGAGCTCAATGAAAAACCAGTAAACCCATTGGAAAATGCATTCTCTATTGCACAAACAAATGAGGCTAGTATTAAACAAATAATCAGTCATCTTAAACCATCTAAAGCCAAAGATGCATTCGGATTAGACTCCGACTTTGTCAGAAAGCACAAAGATTCTTTATCTGGCCCCCTGACCCATCTGGTAAACCTGTCAACCACGAGTGAGAAATTTCCACAGAAATTAAAACAAGGTCTTATCAGCCCAATTTTAAAACAGGAGATCCTGATCAAGCATGTAATTACAGGCCCATTTCAATTCTTCCAATTTTCTCCAAGGTACTAGAAAAAATAGTTGCAAATCAATTAAACGATTATCTTCAATATAATAATATTCTTCATCCAAAGCAGTTCGGCTTTAGGCCAAAATATTCAACAGAAATAGCTACTTGTTATTTAATAAACACCATTAAAAAAAGACCTGGACACAGGGAATGTGGTTGGAGCAGTGTTCTTAGACCTTCGTAAGGCCTTTGACACTGTCAACCACCTTATCCTCATGCATAAATTAAAGCACTTTCATTTTTCAGAACAAACTCTGAGCTGGTTTACATCATATTTGGATTCCAGGACACAGAGTGTGAAAATCAGTGGCACTATATCTGCACCTCAGGAATACAAAATGGGGATACCACAAGGTTCTATCCTGGGTCCCATCTTATTTTGTCTTTATATTAATGACCTTCCAACCATTTGCACTGAGGCTGAGTGTCAACTGTACGCTGACGACACTGTCATCTATGTCTCAGCAAAGACGCCACAGAAAGCTGCAGAGCTGCTAAACAGACAAATGATCAGGGTCTCAGTGGCTGGAGGATAATTGTCTGTCTTTAAATTGTTCTAAAACAGTGTCTATGTGTTTTTCAATGAGGCAAAAGTCTATGGACAGCTTTCAGATACAAATAAATAATAAAAATATTGAAAGAGTAAATGAATTCAAATATCTTGGAGTTGTGGTGGACTCCCATCTTAAATTTGGAGCTCATGTAAAGAAAATAACTAAGACTATTAGGATTCATTTGAATTGTTTTCGTCTAATAAGATCTTGCCTGTCAATCAGTGCAGCCAAGTTGTACTTTCACACAATGATCTTGTCTCACTTTTCATATTGTATCAGTGTGTGGGGCCAAGCTAATCAGTCTACTCAGAAAGGTGTGATCTCCCTGTACAAACAAGCTTTAAAAGTGCTTGAGGTGGCACTATTGCAAAATTCAAGAGAAGCATAATCTTTTATGTTTTGAAAATTTTAAGAAGTACTCTTTTGTTTTTTAAATGTGTCAACAACCTCATTCCCGATATCGCTGCAGGGATGATTGAAAAATGTGCAGCTCACGGGATCGTCACTAGGGGCGCTGTCAGTGGAGACTGCAGACCAGCCACATGCAAAAGAGCTTTTGGACAGACAGCGTTCACAGTACAAGGGCCACAGATCTGGAACACTTTACCTGCTGATCTGAAAACTTTAACAGACCTGCGCCAGTTTAAAAGTAAAGGCAAACAATGGCTCAAACTGAATCAAACTTGTGGACACAACAGACGTGTGTAATATTTTATTGCCTTTTGTAATTTGTATTATTTGTAATGATTTATGTAAATGTGTTATGTATTTTTATGTCTTAAGGACCAGGTCTGCGAATTAGCTGTTAGCTATATGGCCTATGAATATGGCATCAGTTAAACAATGCTTCTTGTTCTGTCCCTATCAAATAAACATATATATATATATAACATGTCTGAGATCTTTAGGCAGAGCTGTTTGAAGGATGGACGCTGCTCCGCCCTCTGCAGAGAGAACACACAACACACAAAACTACATTACAACTACACACACTATGACAAAATGTCAGAAAACTACATTAAAACAATACAAACATTAAAAAAATGTCAGAAAACTATACAAACATTAAGAAAATGTCATAAAACTACATTAAAACTATACAAACATTAATAAAATATCATAAAACTACATTAAAACTACACACTATTACAAAATGTCAAAACTACATTACTACACAAACTATTACAAAATGTCAAAAAACTACATTAAAACTATACAAACATTAATAAAATGCCACAAAACTACATTAAAACTATACAAATATTAATAAAATATTATAAAACTACATTACAACTGTACACTCTATTATAAAATATCATAAAACTACGTCACCAGACAAGTTGACCCTCCAGTGTGGGCGTGTCACGTGACCTAAACTGGCCAATGAGTGGCGCTGCGTATGCATAAAGTGGTAGTCTATGGTTACGTTTAAAGTGTCCATAGCAACGGCTAAAAAGCTTCATATGAAATGGTTGCTATGGTGACGATTTTGGAACATCTTCTGTTGACTCTTTGTTCTATTTTAGATAGAACTCAGTAAGGCTTTGATGTTCAGATGAAAGAACACACAAAGCAGTTCAGAGTCTGAGAAACAACACTGTCTTTGTTAAACCTGACACTACATCTACTAAAATGCCTAAGAACGCTCACAGACAAGGTCGGCGCCGTTTTGAGAGAAAAAAGAAAGATGATCCAGTGATGGCTCCCACTGAAGACTTTGACTGGACAAAGCTTTTTTCCCTCCTTGATTCACAACCTTCACCAAGTCCTGATGGATCTTCTAAACACCAGGAACCAGTTAAAGAAACAGTAGCAGACAACAAGGCTCACAACCCAGAGTCTGTTACAGAGAGTCTGTGCTTGGATACTTCACTCCTTGGCTCTCAGCCCATGGAAATGTCCATCCTCCACTGTTCTCAGGTCCAAAATGATACTTCTGTGCTGGACCAACTGAAGGAGGAAAATGAAAACCTTAAACTGTCTCTGAACCTGTCCCAACAAGCATTAGAGGCCCAACTGACCCAGTGGGACAAAGACAAGGCCAGATTATTGGACACGCAGAAGGAGAAGGAGACCATCGTTGAGCAGCAACGAGAGATGATTGACCACCTCAAACAGACACTGGAGAAATCATCAGAAGACTTTAAGGTGCTGAAGGAGCAGTGGGCCACAGAAAAAGATGCTCAACAACAGCAAACCAATCTGATGATTCACCTCAAAGAAGAGGAAATCTCCCGCCTCAGCGCTTTATGGGAAACAGCTGAGCGTACGGTCTCCATCCAAGTCCTGGAAGTGGAAAATAAAGCTCATCTGGAGGCTGAACATGTCAAAATGATCTCCACCTTGAAGGCCTGTATCACTACTGAACAGGAAAAGCTTGAAGAAACAAGAGAGAAATGCAAGCAACTGAACCACTTCCAAAAACAGGACAAGGAGCTGATCCACCTTCTTCAGACCGAGCTGAAGAAGAAGGAAGGAGAAGTTCTAGAACAACACGTTCAGGCCATGAAAGAGCAGGAGAACCTTCATTTTCAAATCATGCTGCTGAGGGAGAAGAATGTCTCTGCTTTAGTAGAAACTGATCTGTTGAAAAGAAATCTCAGCATGAACATCAGTGAACCTGAGAAAGATCCTCCAGAGAAGAAATCTGTGTTTAAGAGGTTCATCAACTTTCTGACAAAGCGATGGCAGAGGAGGTCAAAGATCTGATCATGGACATCATCAGCTGATACAGACTTGGAGCAAAATCTGGACTGGAAGTGTAGTTTAATGCTGACTAGTCAAATAAATGGAAAGCTTTAAATGTTGGGGATGCTTGTCTTACTCTGTGACTTCCTGAAGTCACAAGTCAGAAAAGATAAAGTCTTGAAAACTTTCTTTCAAATTCACAAAAACTATTGTTACTCATTCCACAATCAATAAAAAAAGAAATAAAAACTCTCCCAAAATGATGTGTTTCTACTAAATTTCTCTTTGTCTGATGAAGTAAAAGGAAGAAATGAGAGACACAACCTTTTACAGCCTTTATGCTGACTAATCAATTCTCATCATGTTATTTTATTGCCATTATTATTCAAATTATTATTATTGGTACAACTACTGCATTAATGTTATTGCTATTCTTATAATTACCATTATATTCTCATATTATTTTATATTATAGTTAATGTTATTCTCATTGTATTATTATATTGCTATATTATCATTATATTACTTTATCATTATTTAATATTATAGTTTTTTAATCATATTATAGTTACTAGATTCTTATTTTTAACTTCTTACGTTTCAAAAGGTTTATTTTGATTTTGAAATCAACACAAATGAAATCCACCACTTTTCTGTGTCTCTTCTCTATGGTCGTATGTTGGATGTACATGACATGTTTACGTGGAATTCATGTAGTGTTTTTCTTTGTTGAGGTAGGGTCTAAAGACAGGGGATGCTCTGGTACATTTATGATCTATTTATCTAAGTCCAGCAAACATTGGTGCAACCTTTATCTATATATCATGTGTTCATGTCCCATAGAATTAAAGCAGGGAAATCACACACGCTATTTTACTTTGTACCCACAAATGAACCCCTTTATAACACTACAGAGTATGTTCACCTCTTTGTACATCCAACCTTCAAACACAAACTCATTTGACCATCAATGACAACTCTACTTAAGCTCCTCCCACTATATGAATACATACTTCCGACGGGCACTGTACTAGTTTAAAGAAAGTGTCTAGAGATTCGTTAAACGTACGCTGTAAAAACTGTTGCTTAGATACAACTTAATAAAAATAAGGTCACATTTTCCAACCACTTTTTAGTAGTTTAGTGAACTTCTTGTTTTTTTGATTCAGGAAAACTGAATTTTTTTGATTTTCCTGTGTTAAATTTTTCTCGGATAACTTTGAAGAAAAAGCAAAACTAACTTTAAAAACAGTTTTTAACTACATCATAATTAATGAAATAAAGTCAAATATATATGTATATATTTAGAAATTGATATGGATGAATTCATGCACTCAATCTTATTGATTTGTTTTGAAAGACTAAATGACTTCATAAATTAGTAAGAAATACCTCATAAAAACTGTTAGATTTAAGAAAGAGACGTATTTGTGTCCAACATTTTTATTTGACTAAAGTATTTTGTTACAACTTCACAGTTTCTATCAAATAAAAGTTGAACAGATCAGAGTAATCTTTGACCTGATCTTAAAAGTGCTGAATACAACATCTGAGTAGTGTCTTTAGCAAATGTAAACAAAGTGCAGAACAAAAAAAAAGTCTTTGATTTTAGGAAGCATATAAGAATATTTCAACAATTTTAATTCTGACCTGCAGCTGATAAAACCTTAAAGGGATCCTCCACTGTTTTTACAAATGTGGCCCAAAATCTTAGAAATGTACTTATTAGAAGAGCAATGCTTAATAGAAATGTAACGATTCACTCAACTCCCGATACGATTCTCTCACGATTTTTTCATTTACAAAATGGGACTGTCGACAATTTTTTTTTTTGGGAAAAAAACTAGAAAATACTGTATTATTTTCCTTTTATTTTTCATTGTCAAAAGAATCCCTTGATAAACTATTCAAAACAATGCAATTTAACTAAAAATAAATCTTGAATGAAATAAATAAAGGAATAACACAAATGAAAATGAAGCCTATTAATTTAAATTCTGGTTCTATAATAAACAATGCAAAACTGCATATTAGTTCTTTTTCTTTTAAAAGTGCAACTGAAAATGTATTTTGTGCATTAACAATTGGACTTGTGATTACACTGATTTACGTCATATTTGTTTGGACCAGCAGAGGGCGCTGGTAACCCAGTGGTTGGTTGGCATGCAGATATCTTGCAGTGAAGAAGAGAAGCTATGCTAGCAGACAGAGCTAATAGAAAACCGTGACTTTTACAGATATTCACGTAATATTACAGATATTCTTTCGGTGCTAAAGGGGTAATGAATCATTTATTAACATATTTAAGAGTAGAAGGCGGCCAGAAAGAAAGTATTAGCAGACTCCGCCCGCCGCCAACACTTCCGGATGGCGCCCTCTGCTGGTTAAAAAAAGTACTGCGATTCAATTGTCAGAAAATCATTACTTTGCAGTAAATTCATTGAATTCACTTTTAAAAATGAGACTACTTTACCGTTTTAAAAGCTTTATTCCACCACACAGCCCCATTTGCCTGTTACATCCCATTACTTTCTGTAGGAGTGAAGCATTCAACCTGCTTTTTAGATCATTGAGCAGCTTTTTTGGTCAAAATGCTAATTTGTGCTACTTTTGGTTGCTCTAAATCAATGAAAAGATCAAGATGTGGATGTAAACCTCTGCTTTACCAAAAGATGATAAAAACAGTCGTGACCCAAAAAAATAATGTAGTTTCACGTGTGGTTTTGTGTTTTGGGCATAATTAAATATATCTGGGGCCTCATTTATAACTGTAGTGTACGTCCAAAATGGGGCCTGAAAGATGTGCAGGACACTTTTCATACAAAGATTGTGATTTATAAAAATAAAGTGTGTGCACTGGTGGCTAATGCTGAACCAGGCAAAAGGACATTTTGGAAACGTGGGAAAACAATGGTGCAAATGGTGAATTGAAGCCAGATTCATTTCACACATTTCATGTGTTCACATACCAGCGTTTTAGATCCACATAATCATACCCAAGCCTGCTGTGTTCTAGATGTAAAGAGTGAGACATTGGGTCATATTAAGGCTCTATTTTACGTGAATTGTAAAATGTGAATACGTTCCACGTTCGGATAAAACTTGGTGCAAAGCGGCATCAACACATGATCCATGTTTCCTGATGCAGAGCGGTTTCTGTAACAGACCGATGAGTTTCAACTGTGAAGGTGTGACAGTGTGGGCTCAGGTTTGTCCTGTAGCAGAAACACTATGACGCTACGTCTCAGACGCTTCTTTTCACCTCTGTCACATTTTACACCATGTAATGCAGTGACGACTGCTGTAAATAACTACCTTTTCATTTATTTACGTGATTACTGTGAACACCAGATAAATCCTCTTTTTTCTGTGATGAAAATGAGAAAAGACTGACCTGTTTTATCAGGTGAAGACGAGTGAAAAAGGCAGATATTTTCAAACTCAGTCCACTTCCTGCACATGTGTGTTGAGCTCACTCTGAGCGCGCTACTACGGTGGCAGCTACGGCATCTTCAGAGGGACAAAATGCATAAAAACGGTAAAAATCACTCATTTAAAAGCAACAGTAGTGAAAGTTCTTTTTTTTAGTGTACCACTAATATAATGGACAAATATAATGCACTAATATAATGCACATACTTAAACACAGCTCAGAAAGCATTAAGGCACAAAAAACTAAAATCCCCCTAAATCAGAGGTAAGGCTATAGTAAAGCATTAAAACAGGTGTTTTTTGTACAAACAATAACTAGGATATGACTGTGTGAGGTCTGCATCGAGGATGAACATTGTGATGTTTTTAAATAGTACAGTTAAAGTTGCTGAGGTGGTGGAGAAGGGAGTGGTCATCTGTGACACCTTCACTGCTGTCTCCCCTCTCATTAACCCAGACATGAAAATGATGATTTCTAAAGCCCCCCATTCATTAAAAATGAACAGCTGGGAAAGGAAGTGTCCAGATATGAACAGCTCGTGTCACAGATAAAAATGGTTTCTCTCAGGTGTAAGTCTCTGAAACTGAAGCACGTTGTGTGTCATAAAGACAGGTTTATATGATCCTAAAAGAACCTGAACCTGTCTTTCTCATTTAAAGTTGATATTTTAATCACATGGTTTTTGCTTCCTCAGAGACAATGAAATGTTTTGGTTGTGGAGAGGAGGGGCACCTGATCCGCTCCTGCCCCGGGGTGGGCGGAGCTCACCGGGCGGGGATTCGCCTGAAGATGCCGCCCCTGCCCCGGTTACCGTGTGGGCACTCCAGTTGCTGCTGTGAGGACGGGTTTCTTTCCTGCTCCGGTGGAGCGTCTGTCATGGGGGTTCCTCCTGCAGCACCGGTCCCCGTGGTTCCTGTGGTGTTATTTGAAGAGAAAAGTGAAGCCATGATGGCAGATGTGAATGAACAGTGTGACTATCAGGAAATGATGGAGGAGATGTCAGATGATGATCTCCTCAAAGTGTCTCAGAAAAGAAAAATTCACTAATCAGAAAAAAAGAGTAATGAAACAAATAAAATGAGTGTAAAGATGTCCACAGAGTCAGAGAGAGCCTTTCTGTGCGCTCGTGGGGATCTCTCCACGTGTGGTGATGTTGAGTTATGGTGCAGAGGTGCAGTAGGGCGGGTCATCACAGTATAAAGTCTGTGGCTGTTTCCTGGGACAAAAAATAAAAAGTTATCTTTCAGATTTTATTTCATTTCATGCTGGGACCAATGAGCTAGTTTTTTTTAATTTTTACTGTGTTTGCTAAGCTGACTTCTGGTCTGACTGTGTCCATTCACTGACAGCGTACAGGAGTCTGCTGCATAGATATTATATACTGTGGTGTCATTGTTTAACATGTGTGCTATTGAACGTACCCTAGATCTGTTGTAATGTGTATATGTCTATGACCTGCTCTGTTGATTCACGTGACATCACTCACATTGCTGCATCGCTACAAAGCTAGAGCGCTAAACAGGAAACTTGAGAATCTGTCGTCTGAAATCATCAAAATGTCCATATTTTGTGTAGTTTACGGATGCTCCAATCGTTCTAACAGAGAAAAGGAAAATAGATTTTATAAAGTACCGAAGATTGTTGTTCACAAAGATGAGAAATGTAAAAAGTTCACAGAACGTCATAAAAAGTGGATTTTAAAGCACCAGTAGATTTATTACACCACATATGTGCATGTTTTACATAACATCCATTCTTTGGTTTTGATTTATTTATGTATTAATAACGTATCAATTCACCAGTAATGTGACTTATGCGTTGCTTCTTTTTATGTCTGGAGTCACCAGATTATCTGGATACTATTTGGATCACAACACTGTTTGGTGAAGTTAGCAGATATTCACAGATTCAGACTTCCAGCATCAATAACTATTTAACAAATGACACCTCTGTCATCAGTGTGAGGACGACAATATGATACAAGATCATTTTTAATAAACGCAGCAGAATAAAAGTCCATCTGTCGGTCGTTCTGTGTGGTGAGATTAAAACATGAAGCTGTCGTCATAGTTTCCCTTAAATATCCAAATATAATACAAACAAAACCAGATTTAATTTTAAAACAGAAAAACGCTGCTTGTTTGGTTTTTAAGCCAAAAAACAAACACATTTATTCAAATTTTGTGGGGGGGGGGGGGGGGGGGGGGGGATGCTACTCAGAACTGAGTGGTTTTGTGCCCCCCACAGTTTTCTTAATGCCCCCCCAGTTAATGCTAAAAATAGATTTACAAACCAACTCAATATATATAAAGGTTTATTTAAAAAGGATTCTGGGTTTTCTATTAGAAAGGGCCAAAGTCTGCCTCTATCTGCTCCAGAATCAACACCAGTCCAACCAGTGCTGTGGAGTTCATGATGAGCTGGAGGTTATGGACCATGGATGTAGTCCTGGTCCTGTTGGTTCTGGTCCATGAACTGTGTCCCTGACTCCTCCATATAAAACACAATTTTATACAATATACATAAGTAGGGGGTCCCCGCTCCATCTCTCCATCAGTTTGGGGGTCCTTGGCCTGGAAAACGTTGATGACCCCTGTTCTACACAAGTTTTATATATACAGTTTATACATTCACATCAAACATATATACATACTAGGGATGGGAACGACACGGGATTTGGGAAATCGATTGTCGAGGCCCATGTGTCGACTTTTTGTCGAATTGTCGGCCTTTTTTTTTTCTTTCTTTTTTTTAAAGAGCAGCAGCAATGCGGAGGGTGGAAAATAATCTATACTGTTGTACTAGTTAATTTTAGTCTAAAAAACATGGCTCTAGTGTCCAATATTGACCATTAAAGCAGTAATAATAAAAACGAGAGAGAGAAATTTAAGATGTTTATTCAACAGCCTTACAAACACATAAGACGTACTTTTTGCCGTTTGGAATTTACAGAAATAAAACAGCCAGTTCATTTATTATTTAGTTTTGTAGGCTACATGTAGCCTAAACAAGTTATTTTTACAAATAAAAAAAAACAAACTAAATGAACATGTTTATCACTCGTGAAAATAAGCAACAATTAAAATCGAAAAACAGCGTGCCCATTTTTTTTTTAAACCACAGAAAAGGACGGAGCCTAACACCAACAACTCAGATCTCAGTGAAAATAAAATATATATAGGTATCTTACCATTTCGGCCTAATTTTTGTTTAAGAACAGAAGCATGTCTACATGTTTGGGTAGAAGGCGACTGCGGAGTCTATTCACGACCAGTCCTGCGGCTGAAAACACTCTTTCCGCCGGCACAGATGTGGCGGGGATGCAGAGGTAGGCTTTTGCCAGACGGCTCAGGTTTTTAAATCTGGACTCATTGAGAGACCACCAGAGCGCAGGATCCTGACTGGGTGATATTCCTTCTTCGTTTGTGTAACGTTCTATTTCAGAATGGTCAGATGTGACCGTGTCCCCCTTGAAATAGTCCTCTCCGAAGAATGAAACCATTGCATCCACCTGTTTAGCCCTTTTAGCGGGCCCGGACTCGTCATCATCAACGCGCGCACTATCACCTGAGACCGCACGGAGGCCGGACAACAGATCTCTAACCTTTTCTTGCACAGCTTCCTTAACCTCCTTGGTCGTGAACTTTAGGTGTTTGTGACGTGGATCCAAAAAGGATGCGATGAAAGCTGCCTTCTTCGCGGTGCCGGTGTTTTCAGGTTCCATTCGAGAGGTGAAAAAATAAAAATGCAATCTGGAAATCCCACAAGCCCCGCCCCCTCGACATGTCGACACTCTATTTTTTTTGTCGAGGGGAGCATGTGTCGAATGTCGGTCGTTTTGTCGACAAAAAGTCCCATCCCTAATACATACGTACATACACATGAATGTATATATGACATGTACTTAATATTAAACTAATTTATATTTTTACGACACATTTCATCAATTAAATATAGAGGGGAAATATATAAATGAATACAAACCTTTTATTATATGTATTAGTATATATTTTAATATATTTTATACCATTATATACATATTATATATTATTGTTGTCCTAGGTAAAATTGCTGCTCTTCTTTCTTATACGTACTAACGAAGTATGATTTAAAAAACGTTTTAAACTGGTTTATGTTGGTGCTTTGTTTTATTTCATCCTTTAGACAGTTCCATAATGTAACCTTTGATATTGTTATACTCATCTTTTTGACTGCTGTTCTGGCATTTTTCATCTTGAAACATAGTTTTCTACCAGAATTGTTTTCCCCTTCTCTCCCTAAAAAATCTTTTCTGCAACCCTTTTGGAAGTGAACCTTTACTTTATAAATCATTTGAACAGTTTTGAGTTGGATGAGATCTGGGAGTTTTAAATCTGGTGTTTTTAAGAATAATCCACGTGTTTGTTCTCTGTATCCTGCGTTATGTATCAGTCTGATGGATCTTTTTTGCATTATGAATAACGGTTGGATGTTCGTCATGTATATATTTCCCTAAACTTTTTGACAGTAAATCAAGATAATAGTAATGGTTATAATAATAATAATAATAATAGCAATAACAAAGTAATATAATAAGAATCTAGTCACAATAATACGATAAAAAACAATAAAAAATATTAAATAATGATATGGTAATATGATGATAATATAGCAATGCTAATGAAAAATATGATAATATAGCAATGCTAATAATAAAATGAGAATACCGGTAACTATAATATAAAATATTAATAATTAAAAGGAGTTTAAAAATATAATGATCATTAAAATAATGCCAATAACATTAATACAGTAGTACAACTATATAATAATAATAATGACAATAACAAAATAGCAAAGAGAATCCAGTAACTGTAATACAATAATAAACATAAAATAATAAGGTAACAGCAATATAAATAATAATACAATGAGAATACCAGTAACTATAGGATAAAATAATAGAAAAAAGAATAATTTAAGAATAACAATACAGTAATAGAACAATTAGATAGAGAAATAATATTAATAGTGAAAGTAGTAATAGTAATGGTTATAAAAATAATAAATAGGAATATAAGAATAACAATAACAATACAGTAGTAGTACAATTAGATAGAGATATAATATTAATAGTAGAAGTAGTAATAGTTATAATAATAATAATAATAATAATAATAATAATAATAGCAATAACATAATGAGAATCCAGTAACTATAATAAAATAATAAATATTACAATAAAACAGCGTGTGCGATATCCCCGGTTTAATTCTATGGGATTTGAACATGATAAATGTGTTTGTTGTTGTTGTTTTTTAACTCACTTTTATATTTTTTTGTTTGGTGTATTTTTCTGTAATGTATGTTTTTTGGAGTCAATATATGTATTTGTGTATCTTTCTGTTTTAGTATATTTAAATAAATAAATACGTATGTGTTTGAGACGCTGATAACCAAACTCCATAGACATTGTAGCACCAATCAGAAAAACAACCAAACTGCGCAAAACAAAACGTAAAGCTCCAAACTACATGAATGAGTAAGTAAATTAAAGTATTATGTACAATTCGGCTGTCTTTTTTTAAAAACAAAAATATTTTTTATATCTTTGAACCGAGTGGTCAGAGTTTAGCTTCTATGCACAGCATGACACAGAATCTACAGTTTTCCAGATGGAGAATTGAACAGGTTGAGGTCAATATCGACTCTAGTGAAACACCGCGTTATTGAACAACAGTTTTATGGTTTAAACAATGGGAAACGTGTCTGTAAAAGACTCACCAGTGGCTGATGGTTTCAAATCATCTATTCAGAGAGTTCCCGTGTTTGAGAAGCTAACAATAGCATAGCACAGGAGGAAGTGGAGTCTGCCGTGGCTCACACACACGAACATCAGTGACTAACATCAGGCCCAATAAGTGAGACTTAAGAGCTTTGTTAGTTTATCAGTGTAAACACAGCTGCTCAGACGTTCCTCTCCGTATAAAACTATCTTCTTCTCTCTCACTCCTGTTTACAGTCCGTGTCTGCTTGGCTGTGTGCGCAACGATTGGCTCTGGCTGCACACGTGACTCTTGCTCGTGTGAGGAAATAGATATAGATGGTGCGCTAGCGCCCCCTCACACCCTGAGGTCAAAAGTTGAATAGGTTTCATTTCGGGGCCGTCCAGTAGTGAAATAAAATAAAAATAAACATTTTGAAATGACCAAATTACTCCAAAATAACAGATACACACACACGGGGTATTTGGAACCCGTCGACCGAGTTTCAGGTCGAACTGGCACCGTGTCCGGGAGATATTTGCTCCACATACACACAACCATCCATCCACACACACACACACACACACACACACACAAACACCCATCCACACACACAGACACACCCCCTTCCATCCATCCATCCATCCACAAACACACACACCCCCATCCATCCATCCATCCCCCCCCCCACACACACACACACACACACACAGACACAGACACAGACACACACACACACACACACACACACAGACACAGACACACACATACACACACATACATGAAAACATGTATTTACAATGATTAGGAAGCTTAACAAGGTAACCTTTTATTAGCTTATTTATTACAGCCTTAGTAATTTAACTTTAGTCATTGAGAATATAATTGTAATTGACATTCATAATGCCCCCACCCACAGTTTTCTTAATGCCCCACCAGTTAATGCTGCCTGGCGTTGACTCTGGGTCGTCATGGTAATTCAGATGAGATGAAAGCTGCATAGAAGCTTTGCAGTACAGCTCATTGTTGACAGGTAGTCATGGTAACTCAGATAAGATGAAAGCCGCATAGAAGCTTTGCAGACCAGCTCATACAAGTTGAAAGTGAAGTATCTTCAGCAGTGAGTGCCCAAAAGACTTTTAAAAACAACTAAAGTGGATCTATTTTCATAAAAAGCAGGTGTCCTCAGTGAGAAACATTTGTAGCTAAAGTGAGTAATAATTATAATATTTAATGTGCGTTGGAACTACTTTGTGGAGTTTGAAAGAAGTGGCTCCTAAAAGGTAGTAACATTTCTTTCTCTTACAGCTGCTATGTCTGTGCCAAAGAAAAACATGAAGGAACTTAACAAGAAGGAGGCCATTGGGGACCTTCTGGATGACTTCACAGAGGTGAGCATCAGCTCTATTTTTTCACACTCATTTTATAGTTTACAAATCTTAGATCTTTATTATGGAAAATAAAAACTTTGGGAAAACCAGTTTCAATTGTCCTGTTGTAAACTGTTACTCTGTATGAGATCTTTTTATGACTTTATTGCACAATTGTTACCAATTAGGGCCGTATTCAGTAAAATAAGAACATTAGAATGACCAGTTGGTGACGATAATGTTTTAGTTTACGTTCTTTAAAATAACATTTGTCCCTTGTTCTCTTTCAGCCTCCTGGTTTCAGTCGCTCCCAGCAGGGCCAGCGCAAAGAGCCCAGGAAAATCATCATCCACAGCATGTCTCTAAATTATGACGTGCAACTAAACAAAGCTGAGAAAGCCTGGAAACCTACGGTGAAGAAGAACTCTTGCAGCCGTGGTGCTGAGGAGGTTGTGGATAATGATCCTGAGGTGGCCAAAACTGGGGAGCTGTTCAAGCAATTGCGTAGCATCCTGAACAAGCTCACCCCACAAAAGTTTCCAGAGCTAATGAAGCAGGTGTCTGAACTAACAATAGACACAGAGGAAAGGCTGAAAGGTGCCATTGACCTGATATCTGAGAAGGCCATCTTGGAACCAAACTTCTCTGTGGCCTATGCCAACATGTGCCGCGGCCTAATGGGGGTGAGTGCGTGTCTTTGGGTATTTTGCCTCTATTGGCTTCATTGATGATTGTTCTTAAGTGTCACGGGTCTGGGCCACTGAATGTCAATGATGGTGATGAGGAACTGATGAAGTAATCATATATATTATGTTTCATATCCACTAATAAAATCAGCTTTAGTAATATTCTTCCATATTCCATCAACAGTTGAAAGTCCCCAGTGCCGACAAACCAGGTAAAACTGCAAACTTCCTCTATCTCCTACTCAATCGTTGCCAGAAGGAGTTTGAGAAAGACCAGGATGATGATGAGATCTTTGAAAAGAAACAGAAGGAGCTGGAGGCTGCCAAAGATGTAAGATGACACATTTGTTTGTCCTCAAGAGTGGGTTTGTACCTCAAGAGTGGGTCCCAGATTTAATCATTTGTGTCACCTGTTAGGATGAGGAGCGTGAACGTCTGCGGGTTGAGCTGGAAAACGCCAGGGTTATTGCCCGCCGCCGCTCACTGGGCAACATCAAGTTTGTTGGTGAGCTCTTCAAGCTGAAGATGCTGACCGAGGCCATTATGCATGCCTGTGTAGTTAAACTACTGAAGAACCATGACGAAAAGTCTCTGGAGTGTCTCTGCAGACTTCTCTCCACCATTGGCAAAGACCTGGAGTTTGAAAAGGCCAAGGTAAGTACAATAATGAAGCATCTATATGTATCGTATCGCGATGTACCTGGTGATACCCAGCCCTAGTTTATACCTTAGTTGTCATTGCTAAGTCTGTTGTATTTCCCTAACAGCCTCAAATGGACGAGTATTTCAATCAGATGAACAAAATCATCAAGGAAAAGATGACCTCTTCCAGAATCCGCTTTATGCTGCAAGATGTTCTAGACCTCAGAAAGGTAAATGGTTTAGCTTCTTTATATTTGCAGATCTAATGAAAAAAAGCAGTTTTGTCAAACTTATTGCTAGGGGTGTCCTGATCAGATAATGATGAGTATGTATAATTTGTGTTGATATGGAGTCAGAATACAGGCTAAAATATCAGTATCGTATCAGTAGTGAAAAAGTTGGATCTTGAACACCTACTTATTGCTCTCAATAAAGGTGACGTGTGTCCAGAAACTAAACCATATTCAATCATTTGTAACTTCTGCTATTTAATTGTGTTTCCCAATCACAGAATATCTGGGTGCCCCGTAGAGGAGACCAAGGTCCCAAAACTATTGACCAGATTCATAAGGAGGCAGAGTTGGAAGAGCATCAAGAACAGATCAAAGTCCACCAGCAGCTCCTGTCAAAGAAGGAAAGCTCTGGAGGAGGTGGTAGAATGTGTGGGGGGGGCATGGGAGGTCCAGGGTCTCATACACCGGGCGGTGGACCAAATAGCCAGCCTCAGGATGATGGATGTGGGAACACGGTGCTCATCTCCAAGGACAGACCCATCGATACCAATCGCCTTTACAAGATCATAAAGGTCAGCAAAGCTAGTGACGTCAATGAGTCAACTGTTAAAAAGTAGATCATTTGATTTGTTCTCTAGGGATGTTGTTGGTTCATAAATGTACTGTTCTCTGTTGCCTTCTAGTCCGGTGGTATGGACTTAAACAATCTGGTGCTGGCTCCTGGTGGCAAAGCCGGGTGCAAGGGCGTGTGGCGCAGCTGGGAAAAAGGCTGCAGTGGAGGCACTGAAGCTAAACCAGCAAGTGCAGATCAAGGTAAACAATGTCAAATAGGTTGACTGACTTGGGTTAGAAGATTGGCTCCTGATCTGTCCTATTTTTCTTCTTCCTTTTAGAGTCAGGGCGTCCTGCTACCAGCACTCTGAACCACTTCTCAGCCCTTCAGCAGACTTCATCACTGTTGTCTTCATCAGACACTGATCACAGAGACAGGGATCACTTTGACAGATCTGGCCACGTTGATGGACGGGAAGGAAGCCCAATCACCAAGAGAAGCTTCAGCAGGGAGTCCCAGGAGCGTGGTGGCAGAAGTGGGGAGAGCGCTCCCACTCCCCCTCCTTCTCTTCCCAAACCTTCCCTTAGCGAAGAGGAGATGGAGAAGAAGTCCAAAGCCATCATTGATGAATACCTCCACATTACTGACTTGAAGGTTCAAAGAATTTGACCAACATACAACAGCAGGACATTTACCTGCACGTTGAGTGTGAACATGACTAACGTTTGTCTTCTCCTGGTCCTGTAGGAGGCGCTGCAGTGCGTGGCAGAGCTCAACAGTGCCTCAATGCTTTATGTGTTTGTGCGGCAAGGCCTGGAGTCCACACTTGAACGCAGCACAACTGTCAGGGAACACTTGGGCCTGTTGCTGCATCAACTTGTGAAAGTTGGGACGTTACCCACTGAACAATACTACAAAGGGTGAGCATCTGTCAAAGAACAATGTATCTAAAGCCTGGGTCACACTAAAGACTGACACTGAATTGTTGACTGTGCTGTCATAGGCTCCAGGAGATCTTGGAGGTAACAGAAGACATGGCCATTGATATACCTTACATGTGGCTGTACCTGGCTGAACTCATCACCCCTATGCTCCATGAAGGAGGCATCCCTATGGGACAGCTCTTCAGGTGAGAAAAGTTGAAAAACATTTGCAATCCGACTGTTTTAATACAATCAATATAATACAAAATGTCCCTTTCTTAACAAAAATGTTTTGTTTGTCCCAGGGAGATCTCAAAGCCTCTGGTGCCTCTGGGAAAGGCTGGCGTGCTGCTGGCACAGATCCTCCAGCTGCTGTGCAAAGGAATGGTATGTACACAAAGGTTTCTGGGTTGAATTTGTCTAAAATAAAATGTGTTGCATTGTCTCAACGCTTTTAAGAATAAGTCATATTTCAACTTGATCTTGTTTTTTTAATCATCTGAACTTGTTTATTTACTCATTTATTAGACTCCCAAGAAAGTTGGGGATCTGTGGATTGAAGCTGGCCTGAATTGGAATGACTTTCTTCCTGAGGACAAAGATGTGAACAAGTTTGTCACTGAGCAGGTATTCAAAACGTTATGGAACCATTAGGTGTAAATGTGAGTCAATGGTTTGCACTGTAGAACCCTGGTTTAAATGTGGACTTGTAACTTTCAGAAAGTGGAGTTCACCACAGGAGAGGAGCTGGGGCCAAAGGAAGTGGTGAAGAAGCAGCTCCTCAGTGGAGAAGAACTCAGCAAACAGCTGGACAGACTGCTTCAAGACAAGGCTGATAACAAGCACATCATGGACTGGGTTGAGGTGTGTGACCGTTGCTCAGACTCTGGAATTCATCTAAATGTAAACACTATTTGATCAAGTGTTTGAAACATTTCTTGCTCATTTTCAGGCTAATTTGGATGAGGAGCAGGCTGCTTCTAATCACTTTGTACGATCACTGATGGCCTCAGTGTGTGGGATCGCTATCATATGTAAGCATAACATAAGCTTCAAACTCTAATGGCAAACTAAATGGTTCTCCCCCCATGTTAACGTGTTGTTTGTTTCTTCTTAAAAACCAAGGTGAACACCCGTACAAGGCCATTGCTGAGCAGATCATGGTAAGAGCCGAGCTGCTGCAGAAATACCTGAATGACGAGGAGAAGGAGCTGCAGGCTCTGTATGCCCTGCAGGCCATGATGGTACACATGGAGGAGCCTGCTAGTAAGTGTTGTTTTATTATTTACCAGGAGGAAAAATACTATTACCATTTTATTAAAATAAAACTTTACTTTATTCTTGAAATATTCTGACTTTAATCCTGTAGTGCCCAGATTTTTATTGTATTTTATTTGAATGTGGCCCTAATACGCCGTTGTACATATGTTTGTTCATTTACATTTAAAATGTCTGTAGATTTCTAAGGACTTTATTGGTACAAAGTGGACTTACTGACAGAAATCCACAGTTCTGCTCCTAACAACTGACCTTTGCATCTTGTTTCTGCAGATCTGCTGTGTATGTTCTTCGACACCTTGTACGATGAGGACATTATTAAAGAGGAGGCCTTCTACAAGTGGGAGACGAGTAAAGACCCTGCGGAGCAAACAGGAAGAGGTGTCGTGTTGAAGTCGGTCACAGCTTTCTTCACCTGGCTCCGTGAGCCTGAGGAGGAGTCTGACAAGGAATAATGTTTAAAAGACAAATGACTCTGAAGTCAACGTTTCTGCCCCCGTTTGGCAAAGCAGGTGCTTCTGCAGTGCGGCTGTTTGAACAATAACGCCCGAGTGGCAGACTCAAATCAATCCTCAGTGAGGATAAATCTTTGTCTTTGTTTTCTTCTGATGGATGGACTTGAAACAATCATTTCTCTCCCCTCACTCTTTGGTGTTCCCTTCACACCCACCCTTCCTGCTTGTCCCAGCAAGTGTCCTCATAATTAACAAATAAATTCATTAAAAATCCTACAATGTGATTTTCTGGATGTTTTTTTTCATTTAGTCTCTCATAGTTGAGGTTTACCTATGATGAAAATTACAGGCCTCTCTCATCTTTTTAAGAGGGAGAACTTGCACAATTGGTGGTTGACTGAATACTTTTTTTTGCCCTACTGTATAAATCACATGTAAAGATCCCAATTCAAACAGTTCAAAGGTCATACTGTAGCTCTGCCAATATAGCACTGTTAGCTGTGCTGAGCAGTGAATATTTATCATTTTACACTTTAAAATAGTAAAGTCATTAAAGACTAAAATAATTAGGATTGTATATTTTAAGTCTAGAATCTGCAGTAGCTTCCTATTCTCGTGGTAAACGTGTCCATATTTAACAATGACTGCTTTAATGGAACCAATATGACACCAACTAATTGGTAAGTGTGAAAAATAATAATAATAATAATAATTTGAAGCTAAGTAATGGTGATCAGCATTGCAGGGTCAATTATAATTGTAATCATGTAATTGATAATAAATTACAATCATGGTGTAATTGTAATTGACAGTTTTATGCACAATTTTACACATTTGTAATCAACAATTATTAAAATGTGTTTCATATCAAACTGTCCCACATTTTATCATTAAAATAAATTAAAATCTAGGGATATAAAAATCTAGGGACACAATAAAGGCTCAGATGCACCAAAAATATTAAAACATGTATTTACAATGATTAGGAAGCCTAACAAGGTAACCAATAAATATGAAATAAATGAGATGATAGATATGTGTTTTTAGTGTATTTTACAGCTGATTTAGGACCTGTTGTCATCAGAGATGCTAACAGAAGGCTAACACAAGAGGAAGGCTACCTTTTATTAGCTTATTTATTTCAGCTTTAGTAATTGTGATTCATTGTAATTTAACTTTAGTAAATTCAGAATATAATTGTAATTGACTTTCTGAGGATATATAATCATCAGTCACTGTAATGGTAATTGAATTGTAATTGTAAGTGAAAAATGTAATTGAGCCCCAACCCTGCAGCATAGTTTTGTTCTGCGGTGCTTGTCATGATGTAATAAAATGTGTAAATAACAGATTGTGATGAAGTGATATTTTCACAGACTATGTACTCACCACATCAATAAACAGTCACCTTAGACCTCCACAGCAGCAACACTCAGCACAGCAACACACAACATTTCATCAAACATGGCAACCTTTAAAAAGTGAAAGGAGACAAACAGAGAAAGGTGAGAAAGAATTACACCTGATGGACTTGATCACATGATCAAGGTTCTGGTATTTTCACTCTAGAAAAATAGTTGATCATGTATTTTATACAGTACTTACATAGAGGAAACCACGGCAGGCTCCCAAAAATGAGTGACAGCATCCTATAAGAGACAGTGAGAGGTTAAGGCTGGAAGAAAACTGTAGCTTATGTATAGAACCCTGGTTCTAGGAGTAATATGAGTGAGATGTCTCACTATGGGATGTCTATAGAACACAACTATGTAAAAGTAACTCAACTACATTGACTAGATATTAAGAGTCTACATACACTAGTATTATGTTAAATGAAATGGTGGGAAATGTTTTTAATTAAAAGGCACAGATTTGGCTGAAAGTGAATTAATTTTTGAGTGTCACTATTCATGACAGTCCAACACTGTATTAACCCAGATTATATAGATATATATAATATATATAGTTGACTTAGTTCAGGTATAAGCTTTGACACAAATCTGATAGTTTTACTGTTTAAAATAAGGCAGACACTTAAAAGTGCTCATTTTTGCTAAAACTGCAAACTTCTTTAAAGATAGGTGCAAGTGCAAAAATTACATTTTTCAATTTCAGAAAATCAGAATATTATTCAAATTACATTTAGAAAAAAAAAATGTCTGTAAATGAATATGGCAAAGAACAGCCTTTCTAAAATGCTTAAAACACAATATATGGATCATAATGTTACATAAAAGTGCATTTTGAACACGTCAGACCTCAGGACAATTGCTCACATAGCCATAGACCAGCTCTAGGTCATCTCACTCAAAAAGTCCATCAAAAAGTTGGTTTTTCACTTTCTTTGAAAGCTTTCTATTATCAAGTTCCTTCAGAACCTTGTGAGAAAATTCAAAAGTGTACTTACTTAAGGTGTGACAGTGTGGGCTCAGGTTTGTCCTGTAGCAGAAACACTATGACGCTACGTCTCAGACGCTTCTTTTCACCTCTGTCACATTTTACACCATGTAATGCAGTGACGACTGCTGTAAATAACTACCTTTACATTTATTTACGTGATTACTGTGAACACCAGATAAATCCTCTTTTTACTGTGATGAAAATGAGAAAAGACTGACCTGTTTTATCAGGTGAAGACGAGTGAAAAAGGCAGATATTTTCAAACTCAGTCCACTTCCTGCACATGTGTGTTGAGCTCACTCTGAGCGCGCTACTACGGTGGCAGCTACGGCATCTTCAGAGGGACAAAATGCATAAAAACGGTAAAAATCACTTATTTAAAAGCAACAGTAGTGAAAGTTCTTTTTTTTAGTGTACCACTAATATAATGCACTAATATAATGCACAAATATAATGCACAAATATAATGCACAAATATAATGCACAAATAAAATGCACAAATATAATGCACAAATATAATGCACAAATATAATGCACATACTTAAACACAGCTCAGAAAGCATTAAGGCTCTGCTCTTTGCCTTGGTGATAGAGCCTTTGTCAGTTATGCTCAGAACATCTACCTTGTATCAAGGAGTCACTCGAGAAAATAAGGAATTTAAATTATCACTGTTTGCCGATGATTTATTATTATATGTAAATGACCCGATAAAAAATATTCCTTACATTCAAACAATCTTGCAAACATTTGGGTCCTTTTCGGGATCTAAAATTAATATCCTTAAAAGTGTCTGTTACCCAATAAATGACCCGGCGTTGGAGCTGCGGCAGATGGACATTCCTTTTAAAATTAATTCCAGTGGCTTTAAGTATCTGGGGATAAATATTACACGTACTATATCCTCTCTATTTTTGGCCCTTAATTACTCAGCTTAAATTAGATTTGGAGAGATGGAATAGTTTACCATTATCCCTTATTGGACGGATTAACACGATAAAGATGAATGTATTGCCAAGATTGCTTTTCCTATTTCAATGTATCCCACTCTATTTACCAAAAAAGTTCTTTAAAGATATTGAAAGTATTGTTTCAACCTTTCTATGGAATAAAAAGGCTCCAAGGATTCGAAAGTCTCTGTTACACAGATGTAGGTTTAACGGAGGCCTTGCTTTGCCCAACTTTCAATTATATTACTGGTCGGCACACATCCAAAAGATAATATACTGGATTATGTCTCCTGGTGTTTTATGGTGCATACTTGAAAGACAATCTTGTAGTTTGTCTTCTCTTGATGCTCTACTTGCATCTTCTCTGCCCCTTGACCCCTCTGGCTTCACGGGAAACTTAGTTGTGAGATCCACCCTTCGAATCTGGTATCAGTTTAGGAGTCATTTTAAATTTTTATCACCTTCTCCTAAAGCTCCCTTAATTAAAAATCATTTATTCACTGCATCATATATGGATAATGTTGCTTTACAGTGGCACAATAAAGGGATTAGATGCTTTCGTGATCTCTATAAAGATGGTGTTTTTTACAGCTACGCAGGTCTTTCTGGTGACTTTGAACTACCTGCAACCCATCAGTTCCGCTTTTTTCAAGTAAGACATTGTGCCATTTCGATTTTTCCTAATTTTCCATTACTACCTCCTAAACAGCCATGGGAAGACCTCCTGGAGCTAGATCTGGGACAGAAGTCACTAATTTCAAAGATCTATTGTCATCTTTTGTCATTTGAGGAGGATCCCGTGTAAAGGTGCGGGAGGTCTGGGAGCGAGAACTGGATGTAAAATTTTCAGACCAATATTGGCAAAGGGCCGTCAGAGGAACCCACAAAAGCACAATCTGTGCTCGCCTTGGGCTTATACAGTACAAAGTACTAAACAGGGTTCATTTTTCTAAGGCTAAACTGTGTAGAATGTTTTCTACTGTGGAAGATAGATGTGACAGATGCCAATTGTCTCCCTGTAATTTGAGCCACATGTTTTACCAATGTTCAAAGCTGAATAATTTCTGGCAGAATTATTTTGAGACTATATCCAAAATATTAGGTGTGAGCATAATAAAATGTCCCTTTATAGCTATATTTGGCACACCTAAGGAACATAGTCACCTTACTCATGACCAGCTATCGGTGATAGCTTTTACTTCACTTTTAGCAAGACGGAGGCTTTTGCTACATTGGAAGGGTAGTGCAGTTCCGCCTATCTCTCAATGGCTTCGGGATGTTATGTTTTTCTTAAAACTGGAAAAAATCAGAGAGGACCTTAAGGGCAATACAGAATTTTTTTATCGAACGTGGCAGCCCTTCCTTTCCTATTTCAACTCGTTACAGACATTACCAGCAGACTGAACAATTGCTAATTTTGAAATCCTCTATTATTATTATTATTTCTCTCTTCTTTTCATTAACTTTGTTTAATTATTATTGTAATATTTATTTATTTTATTTTATTATTTATATATTTTTTTTTTTTTTTATTTTTCTTTCTAATATATATACTAATCAAATTTTATAAAGACATGTAGCTCCCTTAGGGATCATGGGGTGGAAGTGGGAGGGAAGGATATTGCATTTAAAAAATAAAAAACCTTGCATTTATATGTGTACATATGTTAAGTTGCATTTATGTACTGTATGTGTATGTCTACATGTATATATGTAATATTGAAGATTGAGGATACCAATGTTTATTTCCTCTGATCTCTTTCACATTCTTTTACATTTTTGTTTTCCCAGATGTTGATGAGTGTTATAATGTGAATGCTGAAAAGTGGTGGATCTTGCATTCTTCAATAAAAAAATATCAAAAAAAAAAAAAAGAAAGCATTAAGGCACAAAAAACTAAAATCCCCCTAAATCAGAGGTAAGGCTATAGTAAAGCATTAAAACAGGTGTTTTTTGTACAAACAATAACTAGGATATGACTGTGTGAGGTCTGCATCGAGGATGAACATTGTGATGTTTTTAAATAGTACAGTTAAAGTTGCTGAGGTGGTGGAGAAGGGAGTGGTCATCTGTGACACCTTCACTGCTGTCTCCCCTCTCATTAACCCAGACATGAAAATGATGATTTCTAAAGCCCCCCATTCATTAAAAATGAACAGCTGGGAAAGGAAGTGTCCAGATATGAACAGCTCGTGTCACAGATAAAAATGGTTTCTCTCAGGTGTAAGTCTCTGAAACTGAAGCACGTTGTGTGTCATAAAGACAGGTTTATATGATCCTAAAAGAACCTGAACCTGTCTTTCTCATTTAAAGTTGATGTTTTAATCACATGGTTTTTGCTTCCTCAGAGACAATGAAATGTTTTGGTTGTGGAGAGGAGGGGCACCTGATCTGCTCCTGCCCCGGGGTGGGCGGAGCACAGCGGGCGGGGATTCGCCTGAAGATCAATGTTTTCAAGAGGTGTTTTATTCAGCCTGTTACTTTTTTATGTGGATACCAATTTAATTTACATCTTGTTTGTTTTTTACAGATTTTTTACACACCAATTACAACTTTCAAAAACATATTTAATTGTAATTTCTTAACTTTTGCTCTAAATGTGAAATATAACAATATAATTAATAAGCATTTCTAACTCGTACAAATACATTTCAGTTCATAATAATAATTGGTCTTAATTTGGTGACAATTTATTTTTTGAGTCTTTTACACATTTATGGAGGATTTATTTTTCTACAACAGACACCATTTGTTTTCTTTTGAATTTTAATCATTTATTTTGGTGATCTTTTATGTTGCTACAAAAGTACAATACAACCTGCCACTGTAACAGTTGTTGTGTAATAAACTTTTCAGATTTAAAATTGTATTTCAGATACATTTTGAACATACATGAATAAATCTGCTAATTATATCCATATCATACCACCATTAAGAGAGTTTAACACTACAATTTAAGAAATAGAAATGAATCATTTTTTTATTGAGGACACATTGAATTTCCCAGAGACCCACTCAAATCACCACCTGTGGGTCCCGGGGACTCACTACATTGAAAAACTATCAACATCACTGAAAATAAGCAAAAACTACAACAAAATTGTTAATAATCCAAATTTGAATTAAAAAAAAACAAACAAATCAAATCTGCTTTGTTAACAATCAATAAATAATACATATTAACTATAGTGTGTACATTTATAAAAGTGGCAAGTGTAATATATATATATATATATATATATATATATATATATATATATATATATATATATATATATATATATATATATATAGGAAATATTCTAAATACAATATATATATATAATAATTTAATATGACTAAACTATAATGAAGTACTATCAAAAATATATCAAAGTAAAAGGAGGTAATGACAGTAGTTCACTGACTTTTCGGGTCACAGATTATTGCACAACACCGGTATATTTCCAGTCAAATTGACAATATTTAGGACACATTAAAATGATTTAATACCGCAATTAATATAATACAATTATTTGATTCTACTTCATTAACCCCCCACTATGGACGACCAAACCTGCCAAAAGTATTAATAAATACATGTATAAATGAATATTGGAATAATTTAGCACAAACTGTGTGGCTAATGACTAGTCTATGGTTACGTTTAAAGTGTCCATAGCAACGGCTAAAAAGCTCCATATGAAATGGTTGCTATGGTGATGATTTTGGAACATCTTCTGTTGACTCTTTGTTCTATTTTAGATAGAACTCAGTAAGGCTTTGATGTTCAGATGAAAGAACACACAAAGCAGTTCAGAGTCTGAGAAACAACACTGTCTTTGTTAAACCTGACACTACATCTACTAAAATGCCTAAGAACGCTCACAGACAAGGTCGGCGCCGTTTTGAGAGAAAAAAGAAAGATGATCCAGTGATGGCTCCCACTGAAGACTTTGACTGGACAAAGCTTTTTTCCCTCCTTGATTCACAACCTTCACCAAGTCCTGATGGATCTTCTAAACACCAGGAACCAGTTAAAGAAACAGTAGCAGACAACAAGGCTCACAACCCAGAGTCTGTTACAGAGAGTCTGTGCTTGGATACTTCACTCCTTGGCTCTCAGCCCATGGAAATGTCCATCCTCCACTGTTCTCAGGTCCAAAATGATACTTCTGTGCTGGACCAACTGAAGGAGGAAAATGAAAACCTTAAACTGTCTCTGAACCTGTCCCAACAAGCATTAGAGGCCCAACTGACCCAGTGGGACAAAGACAAGGCCAGATTATTGGGCACGCAGAAGGAGAAGGAGACCATCGTTGAGCAGCAACGAGAGATGATTGACCACCTCAAACAGACACTGGAGAAATCATCAGAAGACTTTAAGGTGCTGAAGGAGCAGTGGGCCACAGAAAAAGATGCTCAACAACAGCAAACCAATCTGATGATTCACCTCAAAGAAGAGGAAATCTCCCGCCTCAGCGCTTTATGGGAAACAGCTGAGCGTACGGTCTCCATCCAAGTCCTGGAAGTGGAAAATAAAGCTCATCTGGAGGCTGAACATGTAAAAATGATCTCCACCTTGAAGGCCTGTATCACTACTGAACAGGAAAAGCTTGAAGAAACAAGAGAGAAATGCAAGCAACTGAACCACTTCCAAAAACAGGACAAGGAGCTGATCCACCTTCTTCAGACCGAGCTGAAGAAGAAGGAAGGAGAAGTTCTAGAACAACACGTTCAGGCCATGAAAGAGCAGGAGAACCTTCATTTTCAAATCATGCTGCTGAGGGAGAAGAATGTCTCTGCTTTAGTAGAAACTGATCTGTTGAAAAGAAATCTCAGCATGAACATCAGTGAACCTGAGAAAGATCCTCCAGAGAAGAAATCTGTGTTTAAGAGGTTCATCAACTTTCTGACAAAGCGATGGCAGAGGAGGTCAAAGATCTGATCATGGACATCATCAGCTGATACAGACTTGGAGCAAAATCTGGACTGGAAGTGTAGTTTAATGCTGACTAGTCAAATAAATGGAAAGCTTTAAATGTTGGGGATGCTTGTCTTACTCTGTGACTTCCTGAAGTCACAAGTCAGAAAAGATCAAGTCTTGAAAACTTTCTTTCAAATTCACAAAAACTATTGTTACTCATTCCACAATCAATAAAAAAAGAAATAAAAACTCTCCCAAAATGATGTGTTTCTACTAAATTTCTCTTTGTCTGATGAAGTAAAAGGAAGAAATGAGAGACACAACCTTTTACAGCCTTTATGCTGACTAATCAATTCTCATCATGTTATTTTATTGCCATTATTATTCAAATTATTATTATTGGTACAACTACTGCATTAATGTTATTGCTATTCTTATAATTACCATTATATTCTCATATTATTTTATATTATAGTTAATGTTATTCTCATTGTATTATTATATTGCTATATTATCATTATATTACTTTATCATTATTTAATATTATTAATATTATAGTTTTTTAATCATATTATAGTTACTAGATTCTTATTTTTAACTTCTTACGTTTCAAAAGGTTTATTTTGATTTTGAAATCAACACAAATGAAATCCACCACTTTTCTGTGTCTCTTCTCTATGGTCGTATGTTGGATGTACATGACATGTTTACGTGGAATTCATGTAGTGTTTTTCTTTGTTGAGGTAGGGTCTAAAGACAGGGGATGCTCTGGTACATTTATGATCTATTTATCTAAGTCCAGCAAACATTGGTGCAACCTTTATCTATATATCATGTGTTCATGTCCCATAGAATTAAAGCAGGGAAATCACACACGCTATTTTACTTTGTACCCACAAATGAACCCCTTTATAACACTACAGAGTATGTTCACCTCTTTGTACATCCAACCTTCAAACACAAACTCATTTGACCATCAATGACAACTCTACTTAAGCTCCTCCCACTATATGAATACATACTTCCGACGGGCACTGTACTAGTTTAAAGAAAGTGTCTAGAGATTCGTTAAACGTACGCTGTAAAAACTGTTGCTTAGATACAACTTAATAAAAATAAGGTCACATTTTCCAACCACTTTTTAGTAGTTTAGTGAACTTCTTGTTTTTTTGATTCAGGAAAACTGAATTTTTTTGATTTTCCTGTGTTAAATTTTTCTCGGATAACTTTGAAGAAAAAGCAAAACTAACTTTAAAAACAGTCAGTTTTTAACTACATCATAATTGATGAAATAAAGTCAAATATATATGTATATATTTAGAAATTGATATGGATGAATTCATGCACTCAATCTTATTGATTTGTTTTGAAAGACTAAATGACTTCATAAATGAGTAAGAAATACCTCATAAAAACTGTTAGATTTAAGAAAGAGACGTATTTGTGTCCAACATTTTTATTTGACTAAAGTATTTTGTTACAACTTCACAGTTTCTATCAAATAAAAGTTGAACAGATCAGAGTAATCTTTGACCTGATCTTAAAAGTGCTGAATACAACATCTGAGTAGTGTCTTTAGCAAATGTAAACAAAGTGCAGAACAAAAAAAAAGTCTTTGATTTTAGGAAGCATATAAGAATATTTCAACAATTTTAATTCTGACCTGCAGCTGATAAAACCTTAAAGGGATCCTCCACTGTTTTTACAAATGTGGCCCAAAATCTTAGAAATGTACTTATTAGAAGAGCAATGCTTAATAGAAATGTAACGATTCACTCAACTCCCGATACGATTCTCTCACGATTTTTTCATTTACAAAATGGGACTGTCGACAATTTTTTTTTTGGGAAAAAAAACTAGAAAATACTGTATTATTTTCCTTTTATTTTTCATTGTCAAAAGAATCCCTTGATAAACTATTCAAAACAATGCAATTTAACTAAAATAAATCTTGAATGAAATAAATAAAGGAATAACACAAATGAAAATGAAGCCTATTAATTTAAATTCTGGTTCTATAATAAACAATGCAAAACTGCATATTAGTTCTTTTTCTTTTAAAAGTGCAACTGAAAATGTATTTTGTGCCTTAACAATTGGACTTGTGATTACACTGATTTACGTCATATTTGTTTGGACCAGCAGAGGGCGCTGGTAACACAGTGGTTGGTTGGCATGCAGATATCTTGCAGTGAAGAAGAGAAGCTATGCTAGCAGACAGAGCTAATAGAAAACCGTGACTTTTACAGATATTCACGTAATATTACAGATATTCTTTCGGTGCTAAAGGGGTAATGAATCATTTATTAACATATTTAAGAGTAGAAGGCGGCCAGAAAGAAAGTATTAGCAGACTCCGCCCGCCGCCAACACTTCCGGATGGCGCCCTCTGCTGGTTAAAAAAAGTACTGCGATTCAATTGTCAGAAAATCATTACTTTGCAGTAAATTCATTGAATTCACTTTTAAAAATGAGACTACTTTACCGTTTTAAAAGCTTTATTCCACCACACAGCCCCATTTGCCTGTTACGTCCCATTACTTTCTGTAGGAGTGAAGCATTCAACCTGCTTTTTAGATCATTGAGCAGCTTTTTTGGTCAAAATGCTAATTTGTGCTACTTTTGGTTGCTCTAAATCAATGAAAAGATCAAGATGTGGATGTAAACCTCTGCTTTACCAAAAGATGATAAAAACAGTCGTGACCCAAAAAAATAATGTAGTTTCACGTGTGGTTTTGTGTTTTGGGCATAATTAAATATATCTGGGGCCTCATTTATAACTGTAGTGTACGTCCAAAATGGGGCCTGAAAGATGTGCAGGACACTTTTCATACAAAGATTGTGATTTATAAAAATAAAGTGTGTGCACTGGTGGCTAATGCTGAACCAGGCAAAAGGACATTTTGGAAATGTGGGAAAACAATGGTGCAAATGGTGAATTGAAGCCAGATTCATTTCACACATTTCATGTGTTCACATACCAGCGTTTTAGATCCACATAATCATACCCAAGCCTGCTGTGTTCTAGATGTAAAGAGTGAGACATTGGGTCATATTAAGGCTCTATTTTACGTGAATTGTAAAATGTGAATACGTTCCACGTTCGGATAAAACTTGGTGCAAAGCGGCATCAACACATGATCCATGTTTCCTGATGCAGAGCTGTTTCTGTAACAGACCGATGAGTTTCAACTGTGAAGGTGTGACAGTGTGGGCTCAGGTTTGTCCTGTAGCAGAAACACTATGACGCTACGTCTCAGACGCTTCTTTTCACCTCTGTCACATTTTACACCATGTAATGCAGTGACGACTGCTGTAAATAACTACCTTTACATTTATTTACGTGATTACTGTGAACACCAAATAAATCCTCTTTTTACTGTGATGAAAATGAGAAAAGACTGACCTGTTTTATCAGGTGAAGACGAGTGAAAAAGGCAGATATTTTCAAACTCAGTCCACTTCCTGCACATGTGTGTTGAGCTCACTCTGAGCGCGCTACTACGGTGGCAGCTACGGCATCTTCAGAGGGACAAAATGCATAAAAACGGTAAAAATCACTCATTTAAAAGCAACAGTAGTGAAAGTTCATTTTTTTAGTGTACCACTAATATAATGGACAAATATAATGCACATACTTAAACACAGCTCAGAAAACATTAAGGCACAAAAAACTAAAATCCCCCTAAATCAGAGGTAAGGCTATAGTAAAGCATTAAAACAGGTGTTTTTTGTACAAACAATAACTAGGATATGACTGTGTGAGGTCTGCATCGAGGATGAACATTGTGATGTTTTTAAATAGTACAGTTAAAGTTGCTGAGGTGGTGGAGAAGGGAGTGGTCATCTGTGACACCTTCACTGCTGTCTCCCCTCTCATTAACCCAGACATGAAAATGATGATTTCTAAAGCCCCCCATTCATTAAAAATGAACAGCTGGGAAAGGAAGTGTCCAGATATGAACAGCTCGTGTCACAGATAAAAATCATCACCACGAGCGCACAGACCGAGACGGCGAGCGCGCATATGGCACCGCACGTGCACAGAAAGTGGTCCTTACTGTACGCGATGACAGTTTTTATGCGCTTGGGTTTTTAGCACTAATGTTTGTGATATTTATGGAGAAATGAGAATGAGAACTGAAGTCTGCTGCACCTGGTTTCCCTCCCCAGGTCCTGGACCAGGTCTCCTCACACAATAGGACTGTTTAGGATTTATTTCAGCAGTTTTCTGGTCCTGCTCATGTTTTCATTCAGTGTGTGGATGTTTTAGCTCTTATAAATTTGCTCACGCTGTAGTTTTGTTTCACGGTGTTACGGTCCAAATAGTATCTAAATAAACTGGTGACTGACTATTAACTGTGAGGCTGGTGTGAGGAACAATAGATGTTAGAACTTCTACCATTTGACACTTTTGCAAAAACAATTACAGCGTTTTTTAGGGAAGTAAAAAAATATTTTGCACGTAATAAATAACGCTAACAGCAGCTTTTAACACACACTAGTTGATCATAAGAAATGAGACGCACCAGTAGATTTATTACACCACATATGTGCATGTTTTACATAACATCCATTCTATGGTTTTGATTTATTTATGTATTATTAACGTTTCAATTCACCAGTAATGTGACTTATGCGTTGCTTCATTTTATGTCTGGAGTCACCAGATTATCTGGATACTATTTGGATCACAACACTGTTTGGTAAAGTTAGCAGATATTCACAGATTCAGACTTCCAGCATCAATAACTATTTAACAAATGACACCTCTGTCATCAGTGTGAGGAGGACAATATGATACAAGATCATTTTTAATAAACGCAGCAGAATAAAAGTCCGTCTGTCGGTCGTTCTGTGTGGTGAGATTAAAACATGAAGCTGTCGTCATAGTTTCCCTTAAATATCCAAATATAATACAAACAGAACCAGATTTAATATTAAAACAGAAAAACGCTGCTTGTTTGGTTTTTAAGCCGAAAAACCAACACATTTTTTCAAATTTTCTTGGGGGGGGGGGGGGGGGGATGCTACTCAGAACTGAGTGTTTTTGTGCCCCCCACAGTTTTCTTAATGCCCCCCCCAGTTAATGCTGCCTGGCGTTGACTCTAGATCGTCATGGTAACTCAGATAAGATGAAAGCCGCATAGAAGCTTTACAGAACAGCTCATTGTTGACAGGTAGTCATGGTAACTCAGATAAGATGAAAGCCGCATAGAAGCTTTACAGAACAGCTCATTGTTGACAGGTAGTCATGGTAACTCAGATAAGATGAAAGCTGCATAGAAGCTTTGCAGACCAGCTCATATAAGTTGAAAGTGAAGTATCTTCAGCAGTGAGTGCCTAAAAGACTTTTAAAAACAACTAAAGTGGATCTAATTTTCTACAAAGCAAGTGTCCTCAGTGAACAACATTTGTAGCTAAAGTGAGTAATAATTATAATATTTCATGTGCGTTGGAACTACTTTGTGGAGTTTGAAAGAAGTGGCTCCTAAAAGGTAGTAACATTTCTTTCTCTTACAGCTGCTATGTCTGTGCCAAAGACAAACATGAAGGAACTTAACAAGAAGGAGGCCATTGGGGACCTTCTGGATGACTTCACAGAGGTGAGCATCAGCTCTATTTTTTCACACTCATTTTATAGTTTACAAATCTTAGATCTTTATTATGGAAAATAAAAACTTTGGGAAAACCAGTTTCAATTGTCCTGTTGTAAACTGTTACTCTGTATGAGATCTTTTTATGACTTTATTGCACAATTGTTACCAATTAGGGCCGTATTCAGTAAAATAAGAACATTAGAATGACCAGTTGGTGACGATAATGTTTTAGTTTACCTTCTTTAAAATAACATTTGTCCCTTGTTCTCTTTCAGCCTCCTGGTTTCAGTCGCTCCCAGCAGGGCCAGCGCAAAGAGCCCAGGAAAATCATCATCCACAGCATGTCTCTAAATTATGACGTGCAACTAAACAAAGCTGAGAAAGCCTGGAAACCTATGGTGAAGAAGAACTCTTGCAGCCGTGGTGCTGAGGAGGTTGTGGATAATGATCCTGAGGTGGCCAAAACTGGGGAGCTGTTCAAGCAATTGCGTAGCATCCTGAACAAGCTCACCCCACAAAAGTTTCCAGAGCTAATGAAGCAGGTGTCTGAACTAACAATAGACACAGAGGAAAGGCTGAAAGGTGCCATTGACCTGATATCTGAGAAGGCCATCTTGGAACCAAACTTCTCTGTGGCCTATGCCAACATGTGCCGCGGCCTAATGGGGGTGAGTGCGTGTCTTTGGGTATTTTGCCTCTATTGGCTTCATTGATGATTGTTCTTAAGAGTCACGGGTCTGGGCCACTGAATGTCAATGATGGTGATGAGGAACTGATGAAGTAATCATATATATTATGTTTCATATCCACTAATAAAATCAGCTTTAGTAATATTCTTCCATATTCCATCAACAGTTGAAAGTCCCCAGTGCCGACAAACCAGGTAAAACTGCAAACTTCCTCTATCTCCTACTCAATCGTTGCCAGAAGGAGTTTGAGAAAGACCAGGATGATGATGAGATCTTTGAAAAGAAACAGAAGGAGCTGGAGGCTGCCAAAGATGTAAGATGACACATTTGTTTGTCCTCAAGAGTGGGTTTGTACCTCAAGAGTGGGTCCCAGATTTAATCATTTGTGTCACCTGTTAGGATGAGGAGCGTGAACGTCTGCGGGTTGAGCTGGAAAACGCCAGGGTTATTGCCCGCCGCCGCTCACTGGGCAACATCAAGTTCATTGGTGAGCTCTTCAAGCTGAAGATGCTGACCGAGGCCATTATGCATGCCTGTGTAGTTAAACTACTGAAGAACCATGACGAAAAGTCTCTGGAGTGTCTCTGCAGACTTCTCTCCACCATTGGCAAAGACCTGGAGTTTGAAAAGGCCAAGGTAAGTACAATAATGAAGCATCTATATGTATCGTATCGCGATGTACCTGGTGATACCCAGCCCTAGTTTATACCTTAGTTGTCATTGCTAAGTCTGTTGTATTTCCCTAACAGCCTCAAATGGACGAGTATTTCAATCAGATGAACAAAATCATCAAGGAAAAGATGACCTCTTCCAGAATCCGCTTTATGCTGCAAGATGTTCTAGACCTCAGAAAGGTAAATGGTTTAGCTTCTTTATATTTGCAGATCTAATGAAAAAAAGCAGTTTTGTCAAACTTATTGCTAGGGGTGTCCTGATCAGATAATGATGAGTATGTATAATTTGTGTTGATATGGAGTCAGAATACAGGCTAAAATATCAGTATCGTATCAGTAGTGAAAAAGTTGGGTCTTGAACACCTACTTATTGCTCTCAATAAAGGTGACATGTGTCCAGAAACTAAACCATATTCAATCATTTGTAACTTCTGCTATTTAATTGTGTTTCCCAATCACAGAATATCTGGGTGCCCCGTAGAGGAGACCAAGGTCCCAAAACTATTGACCAGATTCATAAGGAGGCAGAGTTGGAAGAGCATCAAGAACAGATCAAAGTCCACAAGCAGCTCCTGTCAAAGAAGGAAAGCTCTGGAGGAGGTGGTAGAATGTGTGGGGGGGACATGGGAGGTCCAGGGTCTCATACACCGGGCGGTGGACCAAATAGCCAGCCTCAGGATGATGGATGTGGGAACACGGTGCTCATCTCCAAGGACAGACCCATCGATACCAATCGCCTTTACAAGATCATAAAGGTCAGCAAAGCTAGTGACGTCAACGAGTCAACTGTTAAAAAGTAGATCATTTGATTTGATCTATAGGGATGTTGTTGGTTCATAAATGTACTGTTCTCTGTTGCCTTCTAGTCCGGTGGTATGGACTTAAACAATCTGGTGCTGGCTCCTGGTGGCAAAGCCGGGTGCAAGGGCGTGTGGCGCAGCTGGGAAAAAGGCTGCAGTGGAGGCACTGAAGCTAAACCAGCAAGTGCAGATCAAGGTAAACAATGTCAAATAGGTTGACTGACTTGGGTTGGAAGATTGGCTCCTGATCTGTCCTATTTTTCTTCTTCCTTTTAGAGTCAGGGCGTCCTGCTACCAGCACTCTCAACCACTTCTCAGCCCTTCAGCAGACTTCATCACTGTTGTCTTCATCAGACACTGATCACAGAGACAGGGATCACTTTGACAGATCTGGCCACGTTGATGGACGGGAAGGAAGCCCAATCACCAAGAGAAGCTTCAGCAGGGAGTCCCAGGAGCGTGGTGGCAGAAGTGGGGAGAGCGCTCCCACTCCCCCTCCTTCTCTTCCCAAACCTTCCCTTAGCGAAGAGGAGATGGAGAAGAAGTCCAAAGCCATCATTGATGAATACCTCCACATTACTGACTTGAAGGTTCAAAGAATTTGACCAACATACAACAGCAGGACATTTACCTGCACGTTGAGTGTGAACATGACTAACGTTTGTCTTCTCCTGGTCCTGTAGGAGGCGCTGCAGTGCGTGGCAGAGCTCAACAGTGCCTCAATGCTTTATGTGTTTGTGCGGCAAGGCCTGGAGTCCACACTTGAACGCAGCACAACTGTCAGGGAACACTTGGGCCTGTTGCTGCATCAACTTGTGAAAGTTGGGACGTTACCCACTGAACAATACTACAAAGGGTGAGCATCTGTCAAAGAACAATGTATCTAAAGCCTGGGTCACACTAAAGACTGACACTGAATTGTTGACTGTGCTGTCATAGGCTCCAGGAGATCTTGGAGGTAACAGAAGACATGGCCATTGATATACCTTACATGTGGCTGTACCTGGCTGAACTCATCACCCCTATGCTCCATGAAGGAGGCATCCCTATGGGACAGCTCTTCAGGTGAGAAAAGTTGAAAAACATTTGCAATCCGACTGTTTTAATATAATCAATATAATACAAAATGTCCCTTTCTTAACAAAAATGTTTTGTTTGTCCCAGGGAGATCTCAAAGCCTCTGGTGCCTCTGGGAAAGGCTGGCGTGCTGCTGGCACAGATCCTCCAGCTGCTGTGCAAAGGAATGGTATGTACACAAAGGTTTCTGGGTTGAATTTGTCTAAAATAAAATGTGTTGCATTGTCTCAACGCTTTTAAGAATAAGTCATATTTCAACTTGATCTTGTTTTTTTTAATCATCTGAACTTGTTTATTTACTCATTTATTAGACTCCCAAGAAAGTTGGGGATCTGTGGATTGAAGCTGGCCTGAATTGGAATGACTTTCTTCCTGAGGACAAAGATGTGAACAAGTTTGTCACTGAGCAGGTATTCAAAACGTTATGGAACCATTAGGTGTAAATGTGAGTCAATGGTTTGCACTGTAGAACCCTGGTTTAAAGGTGGACTTGTAACTTTCAGAAAGTGGAGTTCACCACAGGAGAGGAGCTGGGGCCAAAGGAAGTGGTGAAGAAGCAGCTCCTCAGTGGAGAAGAACTCAGCAAACAGCTGGACAGACTGCTTCAAGACAAGGCTGATAACAAGCACATCATGGACTGGGTTGAGGTGTGTGACCGTTGCTCAGACTCTGGAATTCATCTAAATGTAAACACTATTTGATCAAGTGTTTGAAACATTTCTTGCTCATTTTCAGGCTAATTTGGATGAGGAGCAGGCTGCTTCTAATCACTTTGTACGATCACTGATGGCCTCAGTGTGTGGGATCGCTATCATATGTAAGCATAACATAAGCTTCAAACTCTAATGGCAAACTAAATGGTGCTCCCCCCATGTTAACGTGTTGTTTGTTTCTTCTTAAAAACCAAGGTGAACACCCGTACAAGGCCATTGCTGAGCAGATCATGGTAAGAGCCGAGCTGCTGCAGAAATACCTGAATGACGAGGAGAAGGAGCTGCAGGCTCTGTATGCCCTGCAGGCCATGATGGTACACATGGAGGAGCCTGCTAGTAAGTGTTGTTTTATTATTTACCAGGAGGAAAAATACTATTACCATTTTATTAAAATAAAACTTTACTTTATTCTTGAAATATTCTGACTTTAATCCTGTAGTGCCCAGATTTTTATTGTATTTTATTTGAATGTGGCCCTAATACGCCGTTGTACATATGTTTGTTCATTTACATTTAAAATGTCTGTAGATTTCTAAGGACTTTATTGGTACAAAGTGGACTTACTGACAGAAATCCACAGTTCTGCTCCTAACAACTGACCTTTGCATCTTGTTTCTGCAGATCTGCTGTGTATGTTCTTCGACACCTTGTACGATGAGGACATTATTAAAGAGGAGGCCTTCTACAAGTGGGAGACGAGTAAAGACCCTGCGGAGCAAACAGGAAGAGGTGTCGTGTTGAAGTCGGTCACAGCTTTCTTCACCTGGCTCCGTGAGCCTGAGGAGGAGTCTGACAAGGAATAATGTTTAAAAGACAAATGACTCTGAAGTCAACGTTTCTGCCCCCGTTTGGCAAAGCAGGTGCTTCTGCAGTGCGGCTGTTTGAACAATAACGCCCGAGTGGCAGACTCAAATCAATCCTCAGTGAGGATAAATCTTTGTCTTTGTTTTCTTCTGATGGATGGACTTGAAACAATCATTTCTCTCCCCTCACTCTTTGGTGTTCCCTTCACACCCACCCTTCCTGCTTGTCCCAGCAAGTGTCCTCATAATTAACAAATAAATTCATTAAAAATCCTACAATGTGATTTTCTGGATGTTTTTTTTCATTTAGTCTCTCATAGTTGAGGTTTACCTATGATGAAAATTACAGACCTCTCTCATCTTTTTAAGAGGGAGAACTTGCACAATTGGTGGTTGACTGAATACTTTTTTTTGCCCTACTGTATAAATCACATGTAAAGATCCCAATTCAAACAGTTCAAAGGTCATACTGTAGCTCTGCCAATATAGCACTGTTAGCTGTGCTGAGCAGTGAATATTTATCATTTTACACTTTAAAATAGTAAAGTCATTAAAGACTAAAATAATTAGGATTGTATATTTTAAGTCTAGAATCTGCAGTAGCTTCCTATTCTCGTGGTAAACGTGTCCATATTTAACAATGACTGCTTTAATGGAACCAATATGACACCAAATAATTGGTAAGTGTGAAAAATAATAATAATAATAATAATTTGAAGCCAAGTAATGGTGATCAGCATTGCAGGGTCAATTATAATTGTAATCATGTAATTGATAATAAATTACAATCATGGTGTAATTGTAATTGACAGTTCTATGTACAATTTTACACATTTGTAATTAACAATTATTAAAATGTGTTTCATATCAAACTGTCCCACATTTTATCATTAAAATAAATTAAAATCTAGGGATATAAAAATCTAGGGACACAATAAAGGCTCAGATGCACCAAAAATATTAAAACATGTATTTACAATGATTAGGAAGCCTAACAAGG
>NW_021145171.1:5000-28468 GCF_900634775.1 Gouania willdenowi
GAACAACTGTGGTCAGAAAAAGTGTACAAGCAATAGGGATCACCGCGCCCTGGTCAGGATTGTGAAAAGAAACCCATTCAAGAATGTGGGGGAGATTCACAAGGAGTGGACAGCTGCTGGAGTCAGTGCTTCAAGATCCACCACCAAGAGACGCTTGAAAGACATGGGTTTCAACTGCCGCATACCTCGTGTCAAGCCACTGTTGACCAAGAAACAGCGCGAAAAGCGTCTCACCTGGGCTAAGGACAAAAAGAGCTGGACTGCTGCTGAGTGGTCCAAAGTCATGTTTTCTGACGAAAGCAAATTTTGCATTTCCTTTGGAAATCGAGGTCCCAGAGTCTGGAGGAGGACAGGAGAGGCACAGGATCCACGTTGCCTGAAGTCTAGTGTAAAGTTTCCACCATCAGTGATGGTTTGGGGTGCCATGTCATCTGCTGGTGTCGGTCCACTCTGTTTCCTGAGATCCAGGGTCAACGCAGCCGTATACCAGCAAGTTTTAGAGCACTTCATGCTTCCTGCTGCTGACCTGCTCTATGGAGATGGAGATTTCAAGTTCCAACAGGACTTGGCGCCTGCACACAGCGCAAAATCTACCCGTGCCTGGTTTACGGACCATGGTATTTCTGTTCTAAATTGGCCAGCCAACTCCCCTGACCTTAGCCCCATAGAAAATCTGTGGGGTATTGTGAAAAGGAAGATGCAGAATGCCAGACCCAAAAACGCAGAAGAGTTGAAGGCCACTATCAGGGCAACCTGGGCTCTCATAACACCCGAGCAGTGCCAGAAACTCATGGACTCCATGCCACGCCGCATTAACGCAGTAATTGAGGCAAAAGGAGCTCCAACCAAGTATTGAGTATTGTACATGCTCATATTTTTCATTTTCATACTTTTCAGTTGGCCAACATTTCTAAAAATCCCTTTTTTGTATCAGCCTTAAGTAATATTCTAATTTTGTGACACACGGAATTTTGGATTTTCATTTGTTGCCACTTCAAATCATCAAAATTAAATGAAATAAACATTTGAATGCATCAGCCTGTGTGCAATGAATAAATATAATGTACAAGTTACACCTTTTGAATGCAATTACTGAAATAAATCAAGTTTTTCTAAATATTCTAATTCACTGGCTTTTACCTGTATATATATATATTTTTTTTTTCTTACAGCATTTTAGTTGAACTAGCTTCGAAAGGTCAAAGTATAAATATATAAATATATAGATAGATTGATATGTTTCAATAGTTTTGATCATTTACGGTCATATCACACCTGACACAATTGTACATTTTCCATTCTCTCTTAAGGACCACGTGTGTGCCATCGCGTACCCTGAGGGTACACATACCCCCATTTGAGAAAGCCTGCTTTAGAGCATCCAATGTGGCCTGCAGCAGAAACCACGAGTCATTGTGTTAATGACCAACTAATTCAGTTGTAGATATCTCCAAAACTACACTACATTAGCAGGGCTCACATTCTTTATGTCACATGATCAAACTAGTCATTTTAATTTCAAATCGCTCAAAGAACTCAATATTTTTCCCAAATTATGCAATTTACGTAAAATTGTTTGACAAAACTTCCCCAAATCACATAAAAATCTCTCACTTATTGCTTTGATTTTATCAGTGTTGTACATTTATTTACATGTGGAAGTTGCAAACTAGAGAACAATAATGATTAAAGACTCATTTTACACCTAAAATCTGTGGTTTACTGAAGATAATCTGCTCCATATTTGTCTTCTGAACTAAAACGAGTTTGACACCCCTGGTGTGGTGCAGCTGTGATTGGTCCACAGGTGGAGTTGATTGACCCACAGGGTGGAGAAGAGATTATCAGGAGGTAGCCTCACCATCATGTGATCATCTGATCCAGCCATGGAGGCCAGGCTGCTGCTCCTGTGTGTCAGCCTTAGTGCAGCTAGTCTCCAGCTGCAGAAGCTCAGAGGGAGGCCCCAGGCCCAGAAGAACCAGCAGACCCAGCCTGGAGGAAACTCCCTGAGCTGGACCTTTCCTGCAGACCAGTAGATCTAGTCAGAGAACTTCCTGTTAACTTCCAACTGCAGCAGCCGAACTTAACAAACCGCTTTGCTGTGAGGTGTGGGAACGATAAGATTGATGTCGAGGTGAGTCAGGACCTGCTGGCCTGGGTAGACTGGCTGCTGCTGAGGAGGTCACACTGGTCACTGTTCCCCCTCTGAGGTGGATGACGTGTCCCATGTGCTGGTCTTTGAGTCCAAAACTGCATGATGTGGCAGCACTCGTCTGGTGAGCTTTTATTTAAATCTGATTAATCAAAGACGACTACAGTAGTTTCTAACAGTGCAGCTTCTTCTTCTTCTTCTTCTTCTTCTAGATGACAGATGATGCTTTTATCTACGCCTTTGAGCTGCTCTACAACCCTAAGCTCCAGAGAACAGTGTGATCACACGGAGCCAGAGAGCTGCGTTCCAGATCCAGTGTCACTATACGAGGTCAGGTGTGTTAGTGACGTAGGAAAACCTTAATGTCACTGTTTGACCACGCAGAACAGTACTGATAATAAATCTGGTACGTTCTCTAAATATAGATACATTTATGAACTCTAAAACTGAGAAAATAACTTATTCTGCTCTGGGTGCCGTACATTAGGTTTAATCTGATTGGTCAGCTATGATGTCATACACTAGGTTTAATCTGATTGGTCAGCTATGATGTCATACATTAGGTTTTAATCTGATTGGTCAGCTATGATGTCATACTTTTGATTGTTTTCTGGTAGTTTCACATCAGTTGATCATTAAAAAGAAATAATTGACAAAAAAAACCTCTGGATGTGGAAATGTAATGCATTACTTTACTACTTTAAAAATGTAAATTTATAAATATACTCAAAGTACATATACCCATAAAAGCAACTCAATTACAGTAAAGTTAGTACTTGTAATCCATTACTTTCACCTCTGCTGTTTACTGCCCTTAAAATGCTTCACAATGTTTAAGTGCTGCCATTAAAGTTGGATGTAGAGCAGGACGATATGGACCAAAATGCATATCGTGATATTTTTTCTCAAAATACGTCAATATACGATATTAACCTTTATAAAGTCTGACCAGAAAGACAATTCTGGGTAGATTTGCTGATGA
This sequence comes from Gouania willdenowi, assembly GCF_900634775.1. Taxonomy (NCBI): domain Eukaryota; kingdom Metazoa; phylum Chordata; class Actinopteri; order Blenniiformes; family Gobiesocidae; genus Gouania; species Gouania willdenowi. Next base: position 8,135 of record NW_021145171.1, read on the forward strand.
TAAATGCCACACAAACATTAATTAACAAACACCTGAAACAATACGTTCCACTTTAGTCTTTTTCTCCTCTAAGGGACAGCACATGTGAGTGAGTTCTGTAGTGTGGCTTGTTTAGATATACAGTAGGTCTGGGTTAGAACGTACTCATTGATCATCTAACAGCTTTACATGTTGTTCTGAGAAGTAGTGAAAGCAGGAAACTCCTAAAATTAATATTTTAATGCAAAATAAACTATAAAATACACATGTATTGTTCTAGATGATATTGTAATTTTCTATATTGCACTATTTGGATGCATCAAATTTAATTCTGTAGCTCAATTTAAACGGCTTCATCTCAAACACGTACATAAGTAAAAGCAACACAGACGTGTGTTCAAAATGAGGTACAACCATTTTTTACCAATTGTTCTTTAACTGTTCAATATGTACACTGTAAATGTTTAGTTTGATTGGAGTCCTTATTATTCTTCCATGTTCATCTTCCAATATGTCTGTAACTCCATCACATAGAAAGGTAAATATGGTATAGTAATAAGCTCCACCCACTCTCTCAGAATATAGAACTAGATCTGCTATACATCCTATCTGGTGGACATGTCAGCTCCTCTAAATAGTCAGTGTGTGTTTGGGTCTGGAACATGTTCAGTAAACTACTTAGCATATGTCTCAGCTATAGAAAATGAAACTAATGTTGATTCAAAAAGCAACTACAAGTCCTCCATCATCTGAACTACATCTTATCTTCTACTCTTTGTATTAAAGACAATAGAAAACACCAGCCACGCCTCAAATATTTAGCTCAGATTTTGGTACTAAAGCCTAAATTTAACCTGTTTTTAAACTTTTTATTCTAAAGTTAGACGAGTATCACGAATCAAACTAGTTAGATGTTGATCTAGAGAAATGTTGTGATAGATGCTGAGCTTTGTATAATCAGCGTTATTATATTTATAATAAAGTTCTGCTACAGTGACTGGTGACACTGGTTTGTTTGACTTCTCTTTGATGTTGAAATGCTGCTGTTAATGCGTTGACTTTGATGTTTTTTAGGAATCCCAATGTGAGCAGTGGCCTTGTACACATGAGATCCAGAGGAGAGTTTCAACCACGATTCTCCATGCAGCTCATGAGTGGTTGGTTCTAAAGGGATCCTCCACAAATGTGTCCTAAAACCTGATAGATAGAGAGATGGCTTGATTTCAGGGTCCATAAAAACCTTATAATGTCCTTATTAGTAGATCTATGTTTAACAAAACACATTATAATGCACCAGATTCATTCAATTTATTTAAAAAAAAAAGGACTCTTTTACAGTTTTAGAGCCTGTGTTCCTCCATCTTAAAATTCATCATCCTTTGTCAGTTTTCTATTGAGTGAAACATTCAGCCAGATTTTTAGATCATTTAGTAGGTTTTTAGATCATTTAGTAGGTTTTTAGATTATTTAGTAGGTTTTTAGATTATTTAGTGCAAACAAACCCTGAGGATAGCAGGACTTTTGGGTGGAAGTCCTTCTGGGAACCTACAGAGGTTTTATCAACATCTTGGTGTCACTGGTGCGATGAAGTGACCAAAAAAGCACCGCTATGTGCCAGCGACACATCAGGAGAGATTTAATGACTGCAGCGCTACAGTTTGGTGTGAACGCACCTTAAGGCATTTCCTCACGTGCGACAACTTTTGAGTTAATTGTGATTTATAAACGGAAAAAGGCGTGGGACGTACGTGCACCCTCATTTTTTTTAAATCATAAAAAAAATAAAAGCTTGTATTCACTTCCTGGTTTTTCTATTGTATGGCAGCTGAAGTGTGCTTACCTAGGCACACTTTTCTAAATGAGAACAGGCTGAACCTTTAATCTGTTCTGACAGGACAGTCGTCCACTCTTTATGTTCTTTTTCGACCGTGGCTCAGGTGGTAGAGGGTCGTCTTCTGATCGGAGGTTGGGGGTTTGATCCAGTACCTGACTATGTGTCGAAGTGTCCTTGGGCAAGACACTGAACCCTAAGTTGCTCCCAATGGTTGACTAGTGCCTTGCATGTCAGTCCTGTCCCACTGGTGTGTGAATGTGAGAGTGATTGGGTGAATGAGCTGATATGTAAAGAGCTTTGAGACTGTTTCAGTGGTGATAAAGCTCTATATAAATCATGTCCATTTTAGTATTTTTTTGTGTGGACCAGGATGAAGGACCTGTTTAGGGTTTACTGTTTGTTCCTTTTGACTGTCCTGTCAGGTCCTCCTTTGTTTATTTATTTGGTCATGGGTGGGCTGTGGAACCATTTTAGTTAGTGAACAATGATCTGGTCTCCGTGTTCTTTGAATATGTTCAACTTATTAATGTGTTTTGTTAGACATAGATCTACTAATAAGGACATTTAGAAGGTTTTAGGACACATTTGTAAACAGTGGAGGATCCCTTTAAATCCCCATAAATAATTATGACGCAAAGGGACAAAAATGACTCTATTGTGTTTTTTGGTTTTTAAAAGAAGACTGGAACTCTCCAAGAATCTCCAACAGATATGGAATCGAGGATGTGATTAGGATCCAGGCGTCAGTCGTGCATCGTGGACCTCTGAAAGTTCTGCTGGACCACTGCATCAGCACCGTGTTACCAGCCCCGCCCTCAGAGTTTGATGAAGCTTTTGTGAAGAACCACGGGTAAGGGTTTGGGTTCTGTTTCACTGGTCATGGCTGATGGTCCTGTCTCTGCAGATGTTTAGGTGGTCGACTCACTGGGCCCACCTTCATGGCTCGCCCCCGGCCTGATGAGCTCCAGTTTCAGATCAAGGCTTCTAGTTTTCCTCTGCAGAAGATGGTGAGACTGATTATTTCCCCTGAAGCTCTTTCTCCACTTATTTCTTTGTATGAACCTTGTTGTTCCAACAGATTCTGCTGACCTGCGTTTTAAAGGCCGTTCCTGCTGAGTCTCCAACCACCACAGAGAACAAGTCGTGCTTCTTTGATCGAGGGTAGGATTAATGAAAGTGATGTATTATTTGTACCAGTCTGATGTGTAATGGTTCTACCAATAGGTGGAGGGGTGTAAATGGAAACGACCCTCACTGTAGTTGCTGTGCAGCCACCTGTGGAATGAGGAAGGCCCGATGGCTGCTTGATGATGACGATGATCATAAAGGTAACTCCTCTAAACCTAATGTTACGCTGTCTATATCACATCTTGGTTTAATTCTATCTTTTGTTTTCAATCAGAGGAAAAGTGGCAGACGGAAGCGAGCGTCGGCCCTATAATTATTGAACCCACTAATTTTATAAAGTTTGTGAACTCGTTTTAAAGTTGATTCTAAAGTGTTAAAGATGTTTTGTTAATAAATATGAGATGATCAATAATGTGACTTGTGATTCTTATAACGGGTCTAAAAATAAGTCATCAGACTGATGTCATCAATATGTGCTGCTTCAGATACAAGTCATTTATTTTTAAATGTTAAGATATGTTGTTTCATTTAACTATGTAGTTATTAAACAATGCATTGATGTATGTAAACAAAAGGAAAGGACACGTGTGTACTTCAAGTTCAAAACTAAACGCCATGTCTGGTTTTATGGCCTGAGGCCTTTGAGTCTGACTTTTATTTTAAAGCCTGAAGGTGTGTTAACACCTAATGTCACTTTCATCACTCAGTGATGGCATGAATAGTGTGTGTCTGCTGATCACTTCTTAGCACTGACTGTTGGAGAAAAGGACACTAGGGTGAAGTCACTCATCTGTGTGAACTGATATTCTGATTTATTTTGGTTCTTCTCAGCGTTCTTTGTGTTCCTCCACATTTGCTGAGACGCTCTTTTTAATGGCGTTGTATATTCAGACATTTTCAGCTGTCGTCTGCAGAATAAAGTCTGGAGGTAAGTTGAGAAGGAAAACATCCTAGGACTGCTGAGGTAAAGTAAAATCAGCTTTATCCTCCATCGACTATCAGTTACTGCCACATCAAGCCTGGAGCTGATTAGTGGGAGACTGTCAGAGCTAATGAGCCCGACTCACAATGTCCGCTCACAAGCACAATCTATGATTATCTATGACTGATTATCTATGCCATGGCACAATCAGGAGCAGCTCATTAGTGCAGTCTGTTGTCTTGATAGATCTCAAGTTTCGTCCGTGAGGCTCCAGCCAGAGCCGAGGCTCCCTGGGGCTTCAGTAAAGTGGAAACTAAATACAATAGAGTGTCAATGTCAATTAAACTATAAATATATTAGGCCTGGCTCCCCATTGGCTGACTACACTCATTCACCTTCTATGGGTTGTTTTTTTTTTTTTTTTTTTTTAGTGTGAGTTGCTATTAGTGATGTGCATTGCCCATGAATCTGACGAGATCATTCGATATATTGCCACATCAATAATTACAAATGTTTCCTTTACAAGTACAATATGGTATGAAATATAGTTTTTCATTTTTTTTTTAACTTGTTTGAATAAGTAAAATTATTATTAATGGGAGAATATAAAGAGAGGGGACCACCTTGGTGAGGGGGACGGGAACAGGGAAGAGGGAGTCAGGGTAGGACAATGAGATGTGTGTAGAAGAGTTGACTGTTTTAAGGTGAGAGTGAAATGTGGTGTTCTAGGTGTGCATATTGTGTCTAATCACTCCAGCCAGTCTGGTCACAAGTGTGGAGAAATTGAAATGTTTTTACACATGTGCCAACACACACACACACACTACAGATGTGATGACTCAGCAGAGATGGTGAGCGTGGAACAATCAGATAAAAAGTTATTTTTAATTGGTGACGATACAAACACTACTTTATATTATTATGATCAAAGACAAGAACATGTACAGTATGTGAAGTGTTCATTATATCCAGGAGTGAAGACTTTGTCCACATCTGTTGTAAACAACTATAAATTAATGAAACACCTCACAACGACACGCGCATCTAAAAAATATGAATTATTTGACATAGAGCAACTTTTTTTTAACAGTAACACAAATAGTTACTTTCCTTGGTAATGAGTTACTTTTATTATAGTGTAATTCAGTTACTAACGCAGTTACTTTCTAGAACAAGTAGTGAGTAATTATAACTAATGACTTTTTTAAAGAAACGTTCCCAACACTGGTCGTTCCACCTCTATAATTTATTATTTTGTCCAAACACGCTCATCAGTGCATCATCTCCACAGAGAAGAATTGTTGTGAGGAAGCTTCTGAGTGCTGAGGTCAGCCAGGACGTTTTGGGTTACATTCTAATAATGCATTCCCTCAGATGACCTTAAACCGACAAAAACAATAACTCATAAACAAAAAAATGCACAATAAACAAAATCTTTTTTTTAAAGAATAAAAATGTATTTAAGCATTCCCAGTTTTAAATGTCCAGCTTAACGACCAGTTTGAGTTCAGTGTGAATAAAATATCTGTGCATTCATAACATAGTGACAACAAACTGACCTAAACAATGTAAAGAGGGACGTTAAAAGCATGAATACACGTAAGAAACTGGTGCAAATCTTCCAAAGGTTAAAAACACAAAGTCAGGAACTTCCTGTTTATCATCAACATGTCCTTTCTAGATTAACAGCGTGGGCCGTTATCATCTATATGCAGTGTGTGTAACTGCTGAACAAAAAACTAGGAAACATTTTCATTTTAAAACACTGGCATTTAAGTTTATCCTCAAATCTTCTACTTTTTGTTTCCACTGTTGGTACGTCTTTTAGTTTCTGAAATCATACCAAACATGATACACATGGTTAATATATGGTCAACTATTAATTTTAAATTTTATATACCTCAGAGAATTTAAATAAACAGGATGGTTACGCTGAAATCAGGCCAGATTACATCACATGAGTGATGTTAGCCACAATGCTAACCCTTGGCCACTCGTTTAACAGGAAAACCCCATAGAAATGTGTTAGATGACCCAAAACAGTATTTATGAAACCTTTATTTACCTCCAAATACATTAAACATTCGGAGCTTTCTGCACATGATTGTAGGAACATTTTTCTAAAATCCTTTGATTGGTAGCAACTCATCCAACAAAATTCCTGCAAATTACAATTTCTGGGAAAAATGGTCATAATTTTAAAGAAGTTGGAAGCCAAGGTCCTGGAGTTACTGAAACCTGTAACTTATTACTTTTACATGGAGGATTCTGTAAGGGTTTTATTTTTTATTTTTTAAAATAGGGACAATATTATTTAAATTGTGGCCCCTGCAATAAAATGAGTGATTGTCATTTTCATTTTAGTGCAGCTAAATTCATGTCAAAACCTCACAAAAAAAACTCAGTGTGGTTTACAAACATCATTCACAAACTAATGTATTTTGTTTTGCAAATAAGAAACATACCTATCAACTAAATACAGCCTGTTTTACACACACAAAAAAATGTCTATTACAAAATTACAAAATCCTTCAAGTAAAAAAAGGACTTTTTCTTAGAGAGTTTATTGGCTTTGGTGTGGATCTGCAAGGCAGACATTCTGTTGTTGCAGAATGGTTTTTAATACTTTAATAATTTTTGTGTACTTGAAAACTGTCGTCATATGACATTTGGCTCTAATTTACCTTTGAATTAGTTCCAATTGGAGAATCACCCTCATGTGTTGCATGAAATCCTGCACAGTCGTGTGATTGGTGACGTTTCTGCTGTGACGTGTCACCAGGTAAACTGACCACTAGTTCAGCTAATACACCATCAGATAAACCTGTCTTTTGTACATTTCAATGAACTCTTAATAATCTGAACCAACACATTAAAAACACACTTCAGATGAAGCGCTGCACGGCGGCTTAGTGGTTAACACGTGACGTCCGCCTCACAGCAAGAAGGTCCTGGGTTCAAGCCCTGGGGTGGACACCTTCTGTGTTCTCCCCATGCTGTGTGGGTTTCCTCCCACAATCCAAAAACATGACTGTTGGGTTGACTGGAGTCTCTAAATTTCCCATAGGAGTGAATGTGAGTGTGTGTGGTGTTTTTCTGTGTTACCCTGTGATGGACTGGCACCCTGTCCAGGGTGTAACCCTGCCTAACACCCAGTGCGAGCCGGAGAAAGGCACCGGCAGACCCCCGTGACCCTAAAAAACATTAACAAGTGGGTCTGAAAATGAATGGATGGATTATGGGAGGATTTGGTTTAACCTGGCAAATAACGGGCATGACAAATGGTGAATGTGGTTAAATTGGCAAAGATTAGCATGAAATATGGTGGCAAGAGGTTAAAAGTGACAATAATGGGTCAACATATGTGACATTAGGTGTAAAAGTGGTGGAAATGGTTTATAAGTGCTGAACATGTCTGGAAAGTGTAAAAAATGTGCAGAAAAGTCATTAAAATGTGATGTAGAAGTGTCAGAAATGGGAGAAATGTAGCAAAAATACATTAAAAGGAGCAAAAATATGGCAAGAAAAAGTGATTAAAATTGTTTCAAATATGGTGAGTTTGTTGTAGCTGCAGAAAAAGTGTAAAAATAAGCAAAAATCATCTCAAATTGTTCAAAAAATACTTTTAGTTTCTTGAAGGCATCTGGCGACCCCCTCCCAGTGTCTCACAACCCCAGGTAGAGTCCTGACCCCAAGGTTGAAAACCTGTAAATGTGTGATATTGTCCTAAAACATGCATACGAGGCATTTCTGGGTCTGTCATATTGGGTCTGTTTTCAAATAAAAACTGATTTTTCCATCGTCACAGAAAATATGACTGTATATTATCTTTCTATCCTTTAAAACATACAGGGTGGGGGTGACAAACCTTTTCTCTCCAACAGGTGATATTTAAACCTCTTTTGAAACATGCTCCTGATTTTAATTATCACTTCATGTTTTTAAATCTTTGGCAGATGAACAGTGTATTTGTAGAATAATGAATGTGTGCATATATACAGTAGGAGGTAGTATTGTGTGTGTGATTTGTCTCTTTTCGCTCTCTGCTGCTCCTCGTATCGTTTAACGTGCACTTTTGAACCCGTCAGAGATGCTGAGTGCTCGTCTGTGTTTGCTCTTCACTGTGACTGAAACCAGAGTATACACAGTAATGGCATCATTGATCATTGCCAATCTTTCTCTGTCACTGCTTTCAAAGCTTTCACAGCTGAGACATGATTTACAACCAGAAAAAAAAAGTCATTTTTCAGCCCTGAGCTCCGCCTCTTTCCCTTTAGAACCTGTTAATGAACACGTTTCCTTTAGTGAGTCTGATTAAAGGAGTGGCTTAACCCAATGTCAAAGTTTGATTATTGATGTGATGTACTCTAAATCAGGCGTTCCCAACCTTGAGGTCAGGACTCCATTTTAGTGTCATGAGACACTGGGAGCAATGGAACAATTTGAGCCATTTTTTGTTTATTTTTATTGTTTTTCTGCGACTACACCAAATTTGCCATATTTGTATTTGGTAATTAAAAATAACACATTGTTTTCATTAGAGTTCTTATTAGTTTTTTTCTGCAACTCCTTTGTCCTAGAACTCCTCCTACACTATTAATGCAGCACTAATGACACGTATGTCGTCTCATAGGGACAATGTCAAGGATGTGCAGTCGACCTTTTTTGGAGACAAAATGTCAAGGTCAAGATCGTGTCAAAAATCACCTTCACTCAAGGTCAAGGTCAGTCTTCTGTTTTTCCTGCATTAGTACTTTGCTTTCAATGTATTTATTAAAAAGAACAAACTTTTCACCAAAACCAGATACAGGTTGTCATAATTTTTTTCAAATTGCCAAATACGTATTTGCCTTGCAAATACAGGTCTTGCCTAGTTTAATCACTTTTTTGCCATATTTTTCCCTATTTTGATGCATTTTTGTTACATTATTCCCATTTCTGACACTTCTACATCACATTTCAATGCATTTTCTACACATTTTTTCCACTTTCCAGACATGTTCAGCACTTATAAACTCTTTCTACCACTTTTACACCTAATGTCACACATGTTGACCCATTATTGTCACTTTTAACCTCTTTTCACCATATTTTTTGATTATTTTTGCCAATTTAACCACAGTCACCATTTGTCATGACCATTATTTGCCAGTTGAAATCAATTGTTCCCACTTTTTAAATTGCATTACCCCAACCCCACTAGCTCCTATTTCTGCCACTTTTAAGCCAATATTGACACTTTGAACCATTTTTGATTTGATTATTGTTTGGTCATTGCATTTTTTTGTAGTTTCACAATGTCTGTTGATCATTTTAAAACAAAATAAACGTCTTGAATATTTTATGATCACTTTTAAAAGCTTTAAAATGTGGGGAATTTTTAAAAAAAAAAATCTACATTTATGTCCAAAATGTTTGCCAAATATCATCAAAATGTTATATACAAATTCCAAATCCTTTTAAAATGAAACCAAATTTAACAAAGGTATTAAAAAAAAAAAACCCCAAGTGGATAGTTTGAGGAACAGATTCTACAAGTGTCTGAGTGTACTGTGCGTTTAAATCTGCGACTCCGCCCCCCGTCAGCGCAGCCAATCAGAAGCGTCGACACTACGCTGTGGACTAATAGCGGCTGTGTTTCCACCAGCAGTAGAGACAGAGAGACAGACAGACAGACAGATAAATAGACAAATAGACAGCGCCCCCTGTCGGAGCTGTGTATCGGTCTGCGGTCTCCCCTCTTTCCCTCGTTCATCCTCCGGTAGCAGCGGTACTCGGCTGCCCGTCGGCCATGGGCTCCACACGGACTGCGTTCACCGGGACACACGGAGAGTGAGGCCGGGGACGGAGGCTCTGGTCCTGGGAGAGGAGAGGGTGGTGGTCGGGTTCTCAGCGGTAGGTAGAGGCTCTTCCTCCTCCCGCTCTCACTGTGTTTTAGGGCTCCGTGCTCCCTGAGTCAGCTTATGTAAAAACTGCTGCTGTTCACCGTGTTTTAAACACACAGGAGTCGTGCTGTCACTGTGTGTGTGTGTGTGTGTGTGTGTGTGTGTGTGTGTGTGTGTGTGTGTGTGTGTGTGTGTGTGTGTGTGTGTGTGTGTGTGTGTGTGTGTGCGTGCGTGCGTGCGTGCGTGTGTGTGTGTGTGTAATCTCGGGGTGAAGTGGAGGGAGTGGGGGGGGGGGGACATGTTGGAGCCCCACAGAGACTCGGTCCTGTCCCGCAGTGACATGTGACCCTATGTTGATTATAGAATGTATCCTCTATGTTTTATAGGGTGACCACCGACCATATATTGATTTCCAAACACTTGGACCGACCTCTTCATACTCGATGTTTTCTTGCATTTACCTTGTAACTAGAGCTGGGCAATAAACCGTGATTCAATATTTATCGAGTTTTTTATTTTGGCAATATAAAAAATGGACATTATCGCCCGATATCGAGATGTATATATTTTTTACACTTGTTTTTATTTATACAGTCACTGGAGATGTAACGATTAATCGTAAGGCAGTTAAAAATTCATTAATAGGTATCACGGTTCACATCGATATTCTGAAATTGAATTGCAGTACTTCTCGGAAGTGTAGGCGGCGGGCGGAATCTGCTACACTTTCTTTCTGGGCCGCCTCTACTCTTAAAACTGTTAATAACTGATTCCTTACCCCCTTTAGCACCGAAAGAATATCTGTAATATTATGTGAATATCTGTAAAAGTCACGTTTTTTCTATTAGCTCTTGTCTGCTAGCGCATAGCATCTTCACTGCACAGAATATCTGCATGCCAACCAACCACTGGGTTACTAGCGCCCTCTGCTGGTCCAAACAAATATCTGACGTCGATACAGGGCAATGATGTTTTTTTTTAAAGTCAATTGTTAAGGCACAAAATACATTATTAGTTGCACTTTTAAAAAAGTAAAAGAACTATTATGCAGTTTTGCATTGTTTACTATAGAACCATAATTTAAATTAATAGGCTTAATCTTCATTTGTATTATTCCTTTAATAACACTAACCCTAAGCAAAAGAGCTTGAATTTTGGTTTTGGAAACAAATTTCAAATAATGAGTCTTATTTTCGTTTTTCATATTTTTGTTACATAATGAAAAACGAATGATACACGGATTCTTTACCTTAACTTCTTACATTCTAAGTCACTCCTTGGTTTTGAAATCCTTCTCTGAACCTCACAGTAGAGGTCGACCCGATTTATAAAAAAAAAAAAAAAAAAAAAAAAAAAAAAAAAAAAAAAAAAAAAAAAAAAAAAAAAAAAAAAATAAATAAATAAATAAATAAATAAATAAAAAAATGTATATATATAATATTTCAGCCGTTGGCCATTATTTGAGGCTGATATACTTTTTATTTATTATTTTTTTTAATGCTCATTGATTATGAAAGACATTTAAAACATGATATATATACGGGGTCCTTCCATCAGTCAAGCGGTGGCTGCATTTACACAGGTGCCTCATCAAATATCCTTATTATATTATATCCTTATTATATTATATCGACTTTTTATTTGTAAGCCTATTGGCTTCTCCCTCGCCCATGCACATGCTATTATTATTATTACTTTTTTGTTGTTGTATATTCATACATACAAATGGATGTTTTGTATCTTCTTTATTTTTTCCTTTAATGTCTATTCTAAAGTGCTAAATAGAAAAAAATTAGAAATAAAAAAAATCGGCCGTCCGATATATCGGTCAACCTCTAATATTCTCCTAGATGTGTTCAAATCTTTTAAAAGTAGTCCTTCAAAATAAGACTGGTGAAAATAACCCAATAATCATGACTTCATTATTACTGACAGTTATAAATGGATTCTAAAGAGAGAATATTATGATGTATGAAGGGTGGGAGAGACTATTTAGTTTTAACCCTCAAACCTTGTTTAATTAAAAAAAAAAATTTTAATATTTGATTATTAATCTGCCCCCCCCGTCCGACTACAACATTTTGCTTAGATAACTATTTAAAAACATCTGTAGATCATAATGATGGAATAAATAAGTGATAACACACATTTTAAAGAATCTCATTTTATAAAGAAGTGGAAACAAAGTTCACAACCTTTTTTGGGTCGTGACCCCATTTTGATATCAAGATTTTCTGGTGATCCCAAAGACGTGTAAATTTTTTTGTACTGTATTTTAGTTCAACTAGATTTATATTTCACAAAGTGAAAGTATAGAAATACAGTTCTTTAAAGTCCATGTAAAGCAGAAATAAATGTGTGTTATGAGAAACACGTGTCATTGACCACTGAGACAAATTGGAATAATGAAAAAAATCACTAAGTTTCTAAAATTAGGTCTCAAAAACAAGGACGACTCTCTGCTCTGAAATGCTGGGGGCGTGTCAGTTAGTGGCGCAGAAAGGGCATCGCCTCTGTACTGTACGAGGAGTAACCTACAGTAACAATGAAAGCTAGCGCTAGCAGCGTCATCAGACGGACCTGTTTGAGCCTTTACAGCCACAAACTGACTGTCAGTCTCCAGCTCTTTGTTGTCACTTTTACACTTGTTCAAACGTGTAATCATCATTCAGTGGCTGTTTGATTCTCACAGGTCAGAGTGTGGCCCTGGCCTGAACCCTGCCCAGAAGCCCACTCTACAGCAGAGCCGCTTGGCCGGGGGCTGCTGACCGCGCTCCACCATCTTAGCACCGCATTACCCGCCCATTAAATCCTGAACACAGAAATTTGAAACAGTTTTTGAATCCTAGCTCCACAATTACATTTTTTTTAATCTATTTAATGTGTTTAGAAGAAAATGGCTGAATTTGCTTTACACGGACTTTAAGATTGTGTGTTGTTTGATTAACAAAGAATAATAATTAAGAAATTAAAAAAAAAAGTTATTGTAATTGTTCATAAATTTCAGGCAACCCCATTAAAACTCCAGCCGACCCCACAAGGGCTTCCAACCCCAAGGTTGACAAACACTGATTTAGTGGATCCTGAATAGTTTGGTAATAATCTTGGTATAAACAGAGACACACAAACAAGTGTTAATGACATTATTCTCCATTTCTCTGAGCTGTTCCTGCTCCAAGAGCAAAGACTTTAAATTTATTTTCAAATTACAATGAGGTATTGTGTGGGACCCACAGTAATATTGGGGCTGTTATGGACACACCCTCCCTAACTCATTCATTGAATATTTTCTATTGTTTTATTTAGTTTAGGGATGCACCAAATATATTTGGCCAAATATTGCAAAAAAGCAACATTCGGCCTGGGGTTTATTGAGTTAAAATCAAGGCTGAATAGTAGTGTGTGACACAATCAAACAACGCGCAGTGATTTTGTGTCGGAAAAGTGTGTGTGAATGCTGCAGAATCAGCAGCAGTAGCTCCTCCTTTCCACACACAAACACATCCAGACTCTCTCCTTACCGCTCTCTGTCGTCCGTCACCGTGTAAAAGTTGGAAACCGTCCAATTCCACAACCGAGTCCGTTGTTAGCGCTGTGAGCCATGAATCCATAAACATCACCATCGTTTCCTCCTTACACTACACTGGGTCTCACTGCATAGGCTGGTGTAGCATTAGCATGGAGTGCTAACAGCTGATGTGTGTAAACAATGGGTCCGTGGCCCCAAGCAGTGACTCCCAACACGATCAGCAGCAGAAAAAGTAGTACAGTTTGTATTTCTATATATGGTAATAAAGTATAATATATATTCTATATTAAACAGAAGTGTTTGTTTAAACTGTTACATAGTTGGAGAGGGAGGAGCTCACATTCTAGGAGGCGAGTTAGGTGACGTCACCTGCCAACGTGGGTAAAATCTGTTAAAAGCTGACTTTTTACTAAATATGTAATAACAAGAGAGGAAACAGAACTTTTTACACTTTGTTCCTCTGAATGAGGCTAAAGGATGTTTATCACTGTAGATAAACCATTAGATAGTCATTTATTCATCATACCTCACCTTTAATGTGCTTTAGTTTTTTTTAATGCATGTTTTGTTTTAATTGAAGGCCTAATATAAATGAAAAACTTTGTTTTGCGTTTTATGAAAAGCAAAGGCTACTGGAATATTTAAAAAAATGTCATAATATTCAATAAACATGTACTTTCTTTAAAAAACATGTCTAATGTATTCTAGGCTATTTATGCACTATTAAAAAAAAATAGTGAAAAACTTACATAACCGTATTTGGTATTCGGCCAAGCGTTTATATTTTATTTGGCTTCGGCCACAAATTGTCATTTTGGCGCATCCCTAATTTAGTTGATTGTTTTTGTTTAGATTATGAAGCACACTTTATTTTGGTTACAAAGAGGAGGATGAACACAGTAGAGCTTTAATCAGGCTGAAAAAAGAAAACCTGACCAACCTGAACCTGTTTCAACCAGACACTATTCACATCACTGTGTTCACATGTACAATGATCTGATCTCAGGCTTCATTTACTTGTCACTCATTCTACATCCAACTATAAACATGACGAACAGCTTCAGTTTGGATACAGGATGGTTTAGTTCTGGTCACAGCTGTGGCCCCCTCCTCACATGCAACAGGAAAGAGACACATTTGAACACAGCAGGCACTTATAAAGCAAGTGGGGGGGGGGGGGGGGGGGGTCCTCTGTCGCTATTACAATGGTATTCATTTTCCCTGACACGCCCACCACGTGTAAATCAACCAAAAGCACAGGAAAGGACTTATGGACACCAGTGAATGCACGTAAAGTAGGGATGGGGCGATATTGACAAAAAAATGATCACAATAATTTCTGGTCTTTATCGCGATGACGATAAAAAATCACAATAAATAAAACTATAAATAAAAAATTTCACAACTTAGTGTATATCAGGTTCCTTACAAACACAATGAATCTGAATACATCCAACACTAGACACATTTAAAAAAGGCTACAATATCAAACTCAGAGTTCATAGTTGATATTGTATGGAATACATTTAATATTTGATAATAAGTTACATAAAGTTATGGTTAATAAATAACTCTGATTTCCTATAATTAAACCAGATCAAGCTGATGATTTATTCATTCAGTATATTTATGTGTAATAATCTCAATAGTTACGTTAGTCTAATGGGATCAGCTTTGTCTGTGAACACGTGAAATATAAGTAAAAAATAGTGAATAATGACATCATTATTTATTAGGGATGTAACGATTCACTCAACTCCCGATACGATTCGATTCACGATACTGGGTTCACGATACGATTCTCTCACGATTTATTTTACAAAATGGGACTGTAGACAAATTTTTTTTTGGGAAAAAAACTAGAAAATACTGTATTATTTTCCTTTTATTTTCATTGTCAAAAGAATTCCTTGATAAACTATTCAAAACAATGCAATTTAACTAAAATAAATCTTGAATGAAATAAATAAAGGAATAATACAAATGAAAATGAAGCCTATTAATTTAAATTCTGGTTCTATAATAAACAATGCAAAACTGCATAATAGTTCTTTTTCTTTTAAAAGTGCAATTGAAAATGTATTTTGTGCCTTAACAATTGGACTTTAAAAAAAAAAAACCGTGATTGCACTGATTTACGTCATATTTGTTTGGACCAGCAGAGGGCGCTGGTAACACAGTGGTCGGTTGGCATGCAGATATCGTGCAGTGAAGAAGAGAAGCTATGCTAGCAGACAGAGCTAATAGAAAAACGTGACTTTTACAGATATTCAAGTAATATTACAGATATTCTTTCGGTGATAAAGGGGTAATGAATCATTTATTAACATATTTAAGAGTAGAAGGCAGCCAGAAAGAAAGTATTAGCAGACTCCGCCCGCTGCCTACACTTGTGGATAGCGCCCTCTGCTGGTTAAAAAAAGTACTGCGATTCAATTTTCAGAAAATCGATATCAACCGTGATACCTATGAATCGATTTTTAACTGCCTTACGATTAATCGTTACATCCCTATTATTTATGCTAATATTTATTTCACACAATGTGTGACATGTTTAGTTTTTATTCTTCATAAAAGTATTAAATCTGACCATAAACAAATCTATGGTTCTCTGTGGTTTTATGAACAGTAAGAAGTGTTCTTTTTATTTGGTCTGTTATTTCCTTATATGGAGTGGTTAGCATTAGCATTAGCACAGTGTGTCAGTGTGTTAGCTTAGCATAGTTAGCTTTAGTTGAATTTCCAGTTCATAATGGTTCAGGGTGCTACAGGTTCATCTCTGTCCCTGTGTTTTGTAGAACTTGTGTGGATCTGATGGAGGAACTTGGATTGGTTTCACCTTTGTTGATGTTTATCTGGTTTTAACTAAGTAGTGGTTTATGATGTATCATAGCATAGTAGCTTCTGGTAGCTGTGACAAGCACATCACACACACACAGACGGCGGTGTGTGAAGGGGCGGTGGCGGTGCACATCGTGCAGAGCTTCCATAAACAACGTTCTGCTCCATAGAATACTACATTGTTGACAACAAACAGGGGCCGTTTTGGTCCGTGGAACACATTTTTTTGGGGCATTCTTGGCTAAATTGAGGGAGAAATGGCCCGTGGTCCTCGCTAATTTCAGACATGGGGAATTTATCGTTTATATCAAGGAGGACATATTCTTACTGGTGAGAATGTTTTTGACGATAAATCATAAATGATAAAATATCGCACATTCCTAGCGTAAAGCCAGATTTGAATGGGACCCGCCCCACATTTCATGGTGGCTCCACCCACAGTGTGTAACTGGGATGAAGGAGTGCAGTGACTGACGTAAGTACAGGGGGAGAATAGCACACAGCCAGAAACGCGCCGCTGTTGTGGATTTTAAAAACATTGGTGTCAATGTGACGCTACAGGTGTTATGTAGAGGTTTACCTCTGCTGTAAAAGCATGTGTATTAAACACTGCTGTAACACACACAGCTCACACCAAACATCAGTCCCCCTAAAAAGCATGATAGTAGTGCTGTAGTGTAGATAATAATATACTAAATAAAGTTTCCATTAGCAGCTTTAAGCTAAAGCACTTCCTAAACCAATCGTGTGCGTTAGCTGCAGCTTCACAACAATGTGTTATGATTAAAAATCACTTTGTAAACATTGAATTGTGAATGAAAATGGCCATTCTGAATTAAACTTAAATCCAATGTAAGTGGCTGGTTTATTCTGGATTTGTGAACGTTCATTCTGCTTTAAATGAATTCCGGTCGTTCTGAGCATGCTCGTCTTGTCACGATAATTCATGAAATGTAAAAATGAGTCCAGGTTTCACTTTTAAAATAAGAGGTGTGTTTTTAAATTCATCATCTCAAAATCAATGGTATTATTGGTTTATTTGTTGTGGACACAACGCTTTAATCAATGATGTGATGTCACTGTGTGGATGTAGTCGTCACGTCTTATTATAAATGATTGATTTAACCACCTCTAATATTTATGACGTCCCTCATAAATGCTGATTCCTGCTGAAGGTTCATTGGTCAACACATACAGGAATAGTAACGGTGACAACCAATGACGTCACTGTATCTCCGGCTCTGTTTGCTTGATTGATCAAGTAGGATCAAAGGTCGTAGGTCATAGGTGGTGAGGTGATTGGCAGCAACTGTAAAAAACAACATTCTTTTCTCCATTCTTCAACAAAACAACTATTCATATTTATCTTTTAACACTCTTTATGAATATAAGCTCTCTACATATTATAAGTTCAATTATTCTACACTACTTAAAGTGTGTGTGCGTGTGTGCGCGTGTGTGCGTGTGTGTGTGTAACATAATAAAGTTAATACAAACTATGAACAGTATACAAAGCATTTTTAAATTAAGTGAAATGTGGTTCAACATTTAACACTTGTAAACAACAAAAACTATTACAGCTTTTTGAGAGAAGTATAACAAACATTAGCAGCACCTGTAAACCATAAAAACTTAAATAACGTTTTTTTAGAACTTAGTGCAAAAAAAAAAAACCTAACTATTAAATATTTTTAAGAACAATGTGCCAAATTTAAAAACAACTGTTCTGATCATAGTAAAAGTATTTAAATACACTCAACTATTCGACTACAGCCCTGTTTATTTTTTGTGCTTCTGGTGACTTGGCTGCATATTTTCTTTGCCGTTCAAAAAGGGCTGGTAGGGTAGGCGGAGTCTCAGGTTGCCATGGTTTCTGTCTAGTAGCTGCTGGTCGGCTTTTCTCAGCTTCATTCTCGGACTTAAAGAGAAACACAAAACTTTCAGACAATTATTATTGTATTGTTCTTTAATTAAACATAGTCTGTTTATGTTACAGATGGGCAGGGCTGTGAACATTTGTTGCCTAGCTCCCTTATTAACGTTGGTCGTTTTATTAGTCATAGCTACTAGCTTAATACGAAATGGCTAACGTGACTATCAGCTAATTGCTAAACGTCTAACGCTGGCTGGGTTTATGATAACTGTATAATACTTCACTGTTGCTGAAACGGGAGTTTTGCTGACCTTTTGAAATTGCTCATAGAGACCGAGGTGTTGGTCTTTCTGATGCTTTACGGCGCTACTGTAGCCTCCACTTTGAAGCATTGCTAGCATACAGACCTGTCCAAATCTGTTGCCTTCCCTTCAGCGTTTGCTTGATATGCTAAATACTTCCATACGCAACTTTTTCCCTTATGATTTTTGACTAAACTGGTTGTGCAGGGCCCCCCAGCAGTAGTAGCACTAGCCATGCTGCACTCAGTGGTATGATGAACGTAGTGTGTTCAGCTGCAGCTGAGGGGGAGGGGCTGCACGTGTGTCACTTTGTGTTTGCATCGAATAAATTTGTCAGTTGAAACAGGCGAACCATAGATATATTAAGAGATGAACACGGCGCTGTTAGTATTGATACTTTATTCAGTCATTGAGTTTTTTTTGACAACACTATTAGTTACACAAACCAATTCAATAAGAAAAGGTAACTCCTCAACCTTTATCAGCCCCCGACCCCCAAAATAAAGGTACAGAGAGCAGGGACCCCCACTGTAGCTGAAGGTGGTTGAAACACAGACATGAACATTGAAGAACAGTCATGTGGAGACAGGACCATCTATAAGAGGGGAATATAAGGAGAGATTTTTGGGGTCCATCCATAAAGTCAGTAAAATGATGGTCCATTTATTTATTCATCTGAATAATATCCACTATTATCCAGGACGTTTATTATTATTATTATAGTCATCTTAAAGATGGAAATCCTGGCTTTAATCAATAATATAAATGGTTCAAAGTGACCAAAAATGTTGGAAAAGGAAGTGAAATGGGATTTTAAAAACCACAGAAATTGATTAAAAGTTATAAAATTAGAGTGGATAAAAAACAGACAGAAAAAATGTAAGTTTTAATTAAAAAGGGTTCAAAGTGTCACTATTCGGCTTTAAAGTGACAGAAATGGGGGTTTTGGTAATGTAATTATAAAGTGGTAACAATTAAAGTTTAGGGTAGGGTGATTTTCCCCAGATACACCTTTTAAGTTTTTGGTTAAATTTTCTTTATGTCCTGACAGAAATTATGATCTTCTGTTCTCTGAAACTGGAATGGAAGAAAATCTGTCATCTGTAGCAGCTGTTAAACCTGTAAACATTTCTAACAATGAAAAAGACGGTTTGTTTTTTATTTACCAATCACGTCTCGCTGCTCGTTCTCGACCCCTCGCATGTACAAGCTCACACTCAAAGTGCGTCATCGGTGACGGAGTTAAAACAGAGTTTTTTAGTCACGTTGTTTAACATATATAATGATAAAGTTTAGTGTTAACGCTGAATTAGACGACGTAGTTTCTACGCAATACAAGCAATGAGCTGAATCAGAATCAGAATCAGAAATGTTTTAATGGCCATGTACAGTTTTAAGGACAGTACAAGGAATTTGTCTTGGTAGTTGGTGCACAAAACAAACAACAACAAAAAAAACAAAGAACAACCCAGCAACAATAATAATAATAATGATAAATATAAAGGATGAGGGATAAATAAAGGATAGATAGAGAATAAAGGATAAATAGGATAAATATATATATATATATATAAATATATATATATATTAGGGCTGGGCGATATATCGAATATACTCAATATATCGCAGCTTGTAGTCTGTGCGGTGTTGAAAATGACCATACCGTTAAACTCGCGGACTTTTTTTTTTTTTTTTTTTTAATATCTTAGTGGCATTATGCACAAAAGGTGCACTTAAATTTAGTGTTGTTTTGAAATGTCATCTTAATGACAACATGCACAAAAGGGCACTATTTGTTTTAAAATATTGTAGTGGCATTATGTACAAAAGTGCACTTTAATTTTGTGTTTTGAAATGCCATGTGAGTTGCATCCTGCACTAATGTCTTGTTTTGAAAT
This sequence comes from Gouania willdenowi, assembly GCF_900634775.1. Lineage (NCBI taxonomy): Eukaryota > Metazoa > Chordata > Actinopteri > Blenniiformes > Gobiesocidae > Gouania > Gouania willdenowi. The sequence continues at coordinate 28,326 of NW_021145171.1, forward strand.
GTCTCTGTGACAATTTTGCACAGAACGTGCACTTTCTGTGACAATTTTATGTTTGAGCCACTCACTGTTTAATAAATACAGTTATGTCAACTTTGACTTAGTTGTGATATCCCCTTTTTTGCATGAAAGTTTAAAAATTGGCA
>NW_021145172.1:0-52298 GCF_900634775.1 Gouania willdenowi
TTGAACTGGTGTACTTTGGCGCCCCCTGCTGTGCATTTGGATGCATGACTGTCTGTGTGCACTCTGACTTCAGATGACTTTCCTTCAGTACCATCATGTCTGTGGGCTACATCAAAAACAGATGTTGGACTTATGACAACCGCAACATCTGTAACCATAGATCCAGCCACATCCCACAGGCCTCGAATTAGACAATATCCACTCAAATCAGATGCAAAAGAAGGAATAAAGCCTGTTATTAATGATTTAATTACTGCAGGCGTGTTACAGGAACATGACGCAGCTGAATGCAACACCCCCATCTTCCCTGTAAAAAAGCCACAGGGTGGCTGGAGAATGGTGCATGATTTAAGAGCAGTAAATCAGGCTGTTAAATCACGAGCTCCAAATGTACCAGACCCACACACATTGTTAAATGAATTACAACCCCATCAAAAATGGTTCACTGTAATTGATTTAAGTAATGCATTTTTCTCCATCCCTCTTCATAGTACAGCGCAGGGGTGGTTTGGATTCACATTTGAGAACAAAAAATATTCTTACACTCGCCTTCCACAAGGGTTTTGTGACAGCCCTACGATTTTTTCAGCGGAGATTAACAGATGCATCAGCCACCACACGTGGCCAGAGACCACACAGATAATTGTTTATGTTGATGACATTTTATTGGCAAGTCCCACCAAAGCGGAAAATGAAACAGAGGCAATCAGGCTGTTCACACATTTGGCAAAAACAGGAAATAAGGCCTCATTGGAAAAACTCCAATTTACACAGGAAAAAGTAACATTCCTTGGACATAACATTTCAGCTGAAGGGAAAGAACTTACTACATCACGTAGGGAAGCAGTACAAATGGCACCAAAACCGCTTACCGTCAGACAAATGATGGCCTTTTTAGGCCTAGCAAATTATTGCAGGTCGTGGATCGTTGATTATGCCATCATAACTGCCCCATTACAGAACCTAATGTTAGATACACATCAAACTTTAAGCGCACCTTTGCAGTGGACACCTGAAGCGGAAGAAGCATTTACAAAAGTGAAACAAATCATAACAGGAACAGGGGTGATGGCGCTGCCAGATTACAACAAGCCATTTACACAGTCTGTTGACTGTAAGGACGGTTACATGACATCAGTACTACTACAGCAATATGGTGAGAAGCAACGACCAATAGCCTATTACTCTAAACGATTAGATGATGTGGCTAGGGCGCTTCCCCATTGCGTTCAGGCGGTTTGCGCCGCAGCCATGGCTGTGCACGCGTCTGCTGAAGTAGTGTTGTTCCATCCTTTGACACTGTTAGTCAGCCATGCAGTTGACATCCTGTTGACACAAACAAAAATGTCATTCTTATCTCCTGCCAGGTTTTTACACCTTACTAATACCTTGTTGACACCAGCCAACCTCACTCTAAAGCGCTGTGCTGCTTTTAACCCAGCTACATTGATACCAACAGCTGACGATGGGACACCGCATGACTGTGGACAGTTAGTGTCGGTGACATGCAAACCACGTCCAGATTTGACAGACATTCCATTAGAAGACGGAGATGTAGTTTTTGTAGATGGCTCCTCCTCCAAAGCACCTGATGGAACAAATCATACTGGTTATGCAGTAGTTACATGCGACACTGTGTCAAAATCAGGCAAATTGGCTGGAAATCAGTCTGCACAGGCAGCTGAAATCGTGGCCTTGACAGAGGCCTGTAGACTTTTTAAAGGCAAGAAAGTCACAATTTACACTGATAGCCAGTATGCTTTCTCCACAGTTCATGTGTTTGCTGCTCAGTGGGCTAGGAGAGGTATGAAGACATCTAGTGGTAGGCCTGTGCAACATGCCTCCCTGTTAAAAGACCTTCTTGCTTCAGTCCTCTTACCTACATCATTGGCGATATGTAAATGCAAGGCACATACTGGCGCCACTGATGCTGTCTCTCTGGGTAATGCGAAAGCTGATGTTGAAGCTAAAAAAGCTGCTTTTACTGAAGCACTTACTGTTCAGTTGTTGCCTGTTGATGTTGTACCACTTGGCTTGCCGGATGAAGTCCTGATTGATATGCATGCTAATGCTCCTGAAAATGAAAAAGCAAAATGGGTTACTGAAGGTGCTGTTAAAAATGACTCTGGAATATATATGTTAAATGACAAGCCGTGTTTGCCTAGATGTTTGTTTGACGTCGTTGCTAGAATGAGCCATGGGTTGGCCCATGTCTCAACAGGAGGGATGGTAGACATAGTCAAACAGTCATTTCATATACCACTAGGACTCCAAACCCATTTTAAAAAACTTTTGTCGTCAGTGTATCATCTGTTGCCGTCATAACCCTCAGGGTAATGTTAGGCCCCCTCGGGGTAAAACACCAGCTGGTACATATCCTTTTGAGGTCATTATGATGGATTTCATAACACTGCACACTATTCAGAGGTATACGTATTGTTTGGTTCTGGTGGACTCATTCTCAAAATGGGTCACCATAGTGCCCGCTAAAACAAATGATGCAATGACAGTGGCAAAGGCCCTTTTGACACGTATAATACCTCAACATGGCATCCCACGACAGATTTGGAGCGACAATGGACCCCATTTTGTTAACAGAGTGATACTCCTGCTGACAGAAGCCATGGGCATTGAATTAAAACATCACTGCTCCTACCACCCAGCCAGTGCTGGATTGGTAGAACGCAACAATGGTACCATTAAAAACAGATTAAAAAAGGCTGTAGAACAAACAAACAGGCCCTGGCCAGAGTGAAACACTGGTGTACTCCACGGTGGGACGGTCCTTACACAGTTCTGCTAACCACACCAACTGCATTTAAGATAGCTGAAAGGCAAACGTGGATACACCAGTCACACGGGAAAAAGGTACTGAAACCCACCACAGCAGGTGATACACCCTAGTAAAACACAGAGATAGATCTGTTGTTCCTCCTCCTCCTCGTGGGATCCCAGGAAGTGCTAGCAGGGGCTCTAAGCTCACCTTGGTATGATTACACAGGTAGATGCCCCAAGGGCCTTAGCCTCATTATGTGCATACCACAAATACCGGACATTTTAAGTGACGTTACAATTCCACTAGAGGCCCTGGCTAATAAAGGCTACAAACCATGGAAACATGGTAAGGACTATGCAAATTATGATTGGTACATGCAAGTCCGGAGAGCAGACCAAACATGGTCTGCTCATGGTTGGTCTGACGTACCCCTCCATACAAGCTACACCCCTATTACCTGGCCCCTCACACCATCTACACGTACCGTTACAGCGGCATATCTGTCATTGCGAAAAACAATTGTCCAAAAACAAAACATCCTACTCCTAACCGTTAACACCACCGCGGTACCTCCTTCTTGTTTAGTTATGGGATTCTGCCCTGATGTACAAGGAACGGATCCCACCTTTTGGGTGAATATTTGTATTACACCTCCGGCCACTCCCGTTGTAGTTAAACCACGTATGGACATAGTGTTGTCTCCTGAGGCTAGACAGAATATACAAGTTATCAATGCTAAACCCATGCCAGCAGAAGAACCTGACTCGTTACTCGCATTACTGTCTGAGCATAATAATCACGTCCATCATCGTCTGCGCGCTAATTCTTGGTACCGTATGGTAGAACTATCTGCACGAACAGTAACTAATGATAGTTGCTATGTTTGCTCACATCTGCCGCATGCTGTAACATCCCCAACTTTGTTGTCTGCGTCCCTGCCAGCCCCTGACTCAAAGAACGTGCTAGATTGTTTACAAAATAAGTCCATGATCTCGTGCCCTCCTGTTTTACCAGTGCTAAAGACCCTCGAACCCCTAGGTCAGGCTGCTAAACACCTAAACACGAATGCTGTCCCTTGTGGTAGTTATACTCACTGCTATCCTTTATGCGTACGATTTATTGGTCCACCAACTAGCACCAAAGGCCTACTATCAGTAGACATAAACCATTGTGCCACCGTTCAGAACGTCAGTACGGTTGCCCCAATGTTTGCTAGAGACAATGTTTGGTTGAAGTGCGGTGACAAAGTTTATCCTTCCCCTCCAATTAATATGTCAGCCGTTTGTGTACCAGTAGCAGTCACAGATGGGTCTTTCATAGTTCATATGACAATGCCTAGTCGTTCTCGTCGTGAGATTATAACCTTCACCCCTCATGATCCAATATGGGGCTCAAACGTCCCTCACGAACATAGACATTGGTCAACTAGCCAAAAAGTCGTTCTTGCTCTTTTTCCTAACATAGGCGTGGGTAAGAATTCCCTTATGATAGAGACCCTCCAATACCGCCTTCACATGCTTCTTAATGCTACTTTAGCTGTTGATAACAAAATGAATGCTAGAACAGCGGCCACCGCGCAAATGGCTATTCAGAACCGTATGGCCTTAGATACGATTTTAGCTTCCACAGGTGGTGTGTGTGCTATGGTGGGTGCTACCTGCTGTACATACATACCTAATAACTCCTCGGAGTCCATCGAAGACGCCCTGCAAACACTCCGCAACCTGGAAGGTGCCATGTCAGCTGACGAGTCCAATGTCCATTCATCCGGGTGGGACTGGCTGTTCCAAGGCTCCTGGTTCCAATTTCTGCTACGTCTGGGTCTCCCTCTTCTGGCTGTGCTGCTGGTCGTTGGTCTTGCCTGCTGCTGCATCGTCCCCTGTGTGAAGAAAGGCATAGACAACATGATCATCGGTGCTATGCAGGTCCAGGCTTCCCCAGAGTACCAACTCCATGTTATGGGTCTCTCCCCATCTGCCCCATTGATGGACTAAGACCCTGCCACACCTTCCCATCATCACAGTGAGCGGTAAAGGTTCACTGCTACTGAGGGTCATGTGCTAGTAACCTCTGACCCTCCCTTACCAACTCCAAAAACACACTGAGACCTAACGCCCCATTTTCCACACCAGGATTTTGGGTCATCATTTGTACATACACTCTGAACTGTCTCCAGATCACCGTGGATCAGAATCGATGTTCGCCCCAGCAGGGGGGGACGGTGGGGAATTTTTCCCGTACTAGCTGTCGGGTTTTCGCCCCACCTCACGGTGGTCATCCCTGTTGTTTTGGTCCTATGATGGCACCGGGTAAACCTGTGAAGACGCCCGTCTGCTTGATGTTTTCCAAACCCACAACAGGGCGGATATGTAAGATATGCTATAGTGTGTGTGTGTTTTTTACTACTTTATTAGTTATAATTAAATGATTAAACGATAGTTAGAATATGAAATTATCCATGATTAACTGTGTGTGTGTTTGCAAAACATATCCATTGTCCACCACAGCTGGTTTAAACTAGTTTGGGCCAGTGTGGGTGTACGTGACCCACTGCATGGACATATGAGCTGTTTTCTCCCCCAAAGTTTTTGTGTTACCATATATGGTATTAACACTGCACCCAGAGCGTTGTTGCACAGCCCCTCTGGGTGTGGTCTATGTTTTCCTAATAAATACCTAGTTCTGAGGCATCACCGCAGAGCAATTCAACTTATATCGGACTTTTGTGTCTCTTTTTGTTGGGTTTTTCTCCGAGCTGCAGCTCGCACCCCTCTGCCTCTGGTCGCCTTTTAAGTCAGATAGTGTTTTTCTCCTTGAGTTGTGATTGAGCAACGGTCTTAACGTATTTAGACCTAACACTGTTACTTTAACAGATGTCTTCATGTGTTAAACTTAAAATACACTGGTGTGTGTGTGTTTTTTAAAGAAAAGACAACAAACAGGGTCGATATAAAATATAAATACAAAAAATTAGAAAGAATATTGAAATTTTTTCTTTTTTCAAAACTGTTAATTGAGTGCCAAAAATTTGTAATCAAGAGTTTTCCACAATTGGTACAGTAATTATGTACAAAAACCCAGCAGGATCAGGGTTAAATCAAAACAAAAGGAAACTGACAACAATAACAGTATCAAAGATAGTAATAGTAGGAATAATAGCAAAAATAGTGTTAAACAGATAATCAAGAGAATATACAAACATTTACAAAATTGGTTGAACAGGAAGTCGTGTGAGGAAAGAACACAAGTCCATGTTTGAGATAAACTTTTTTAAACATTTCACAGGAATGTGAAGAGAAACCAGAGAAACCAGAGAAAACCCTGATAACACCATCAATCATTGCATTGTGATCTTTTTAACATCAAGTCCACAAAGTTCCATGTTGGTTTGTATTCTGTTGCCCCTAACAACAGCATGGATCGTTTGGTTCTACATCGGTGGAGAAAACCAAACCAATGTAGACTAAATAAAATCCATGATCTGATAATTGTCCATCTCTACTCTTTGAATTCTAGGGCTATTATTGGAGATCTTATTGCTGGAGTCCATCTATTTGGTTCATGTTAAACAGCAACAGAAACCAACCAAGCAACCAAATCTCTAATGTTTTCTCTCAGCATAACGTAGACCAGGTCCAAAATGGCCGACACCAGGGCCTCGCTCCACAGCGGAGGAATCACACTGCTTTTATCTGCACCGGTAAACGTCTGAAGAACTCTGTGCTCCATGTGGCCGGCATGGTTTGGGGGGTGCCGCGGGGGGTCTCCAGTTGTGCTGCTCGGCGCGTCCCTGAGGCCCGCAGTGCCGCGTGCCCGTCTGCGCCATCTACCCTCTCCGGTGGCTCGCCATGCAGACGGGCCGGGCTCATACCAGACAGGCCTCCTACATGGACACTTCACGTCACTCACTCCTAGCTGGTCTGGCTCACCCACTTGTTGCACCACACTCACATACCCAACCCCTTGGGGGGCTGGATCGTGGGGCTGGGTGTGGAGGGGGCCGCCGCCTGTGCTACTAAGTAGTGGCACAGGGGCGGTACTCCCACCTCTGGCTGCCCTACTAATCCCTCCAATTTTAATTACACCTCAACACACCATCCCCCGGAGGGTGAGACCACCACTTCCACCCTCCGGAGCTTTTGCACCATTTACACATATAAACACATAGGTTGGATGGGGAGCACCGCTCTCCTCCATCCACCCTTTTTTAAGAGCACTTCATACATTCACTAAACACACACATTCACTCAGTGGATAGGGAAGTGCCTCTCCATTGGGGAATGGAGAGGGACCATAACAGAGTGGTGGGTAGCTTCACAGATTTGGGCCTGTCGGGTGGGGGCCCGGCCCCTCTGTTGATGGCTGGGCCGCCGTTTAGAGATCGGGAGGGTGCAATTGGGCGTGGCGGGGCGGTGGGTCTCTGGGGGGCATGGAGGGGTGTTGCTGGGTGCTCTCTTTGCAGGGTCTTTCCGGGCGGTGCCGGCCTGGTGGGGCGTAGGGGTGCCCCTTTCCTACGGGTGGGGCTTTGTGCTTATCTTGTCTCCTGGTTGCCTTGGGGATGCATCTCGCGGCGTGTGGGTCCAAGGCGGCCTGCGTCTACACCAGGGTTGCTTGGCACTTTGGGGTGGTGCTCTTTATTGGGGGGCGGCTCTAGCTGTTCCGGTGGTCAAGGTTGGTATCGGCCGCTTGGTAGGTCTGTCCTGCTGGTGGGTGGGTTGGTTCTGCGCCTTTAGCTGGGGGCTGCTGCTCTGCATCGGCTGTGTGCCAATGGGGTGCCTCCCTCCCGCGGTGGCGGCCGCCGGTCGCTCTGACAATGCCCCCCCCCCATGCCCCATGGCTGGTGCTGTCCGGTGGGCGGCGGGGCCTGAGCTGCTGTTCTTGCGCCGTCTGGGGCTGTGCGGTCTTGCTGGGTTGTGGCCGGTTTGTGGGCTGGAGTGGGTGGACGCCCCCACGAGGGTGTGGCCTGGGGGCTCGCCCTTGGGGGTCCCTTGTCCTGCGGTGGTGCCCTTGGGATCCGGCGGGCCTGGCCAGCAGGGTGGGCCGGTCCTGGCGAAGGTCTTCCGGGGCGGGTGGTGCAGGCCGCGCCCTACCATGCCGGGCTCTACGGTGTGGCTGGGCCCTTTGGTGGGGGGCTGTCTAGGCGACCGTGGCTCAGGTGGTAGTGGGTTGTCTTCTGATCGAGAGGTTGGGGGTTCGATCCCAGTACCTGACTATGTGTCGAAGTGTCCTTGGGCAAGACACTGAACCCTAAGTTGCTCCCAGTGGTCGACTAGTGCCTTGCATGGCAGTCCTGTCCCACTGGTGTGTGAATGTGAGAGTGATTGGGTGAATAAGCTGAGATGTAAAGCGCTTTGAGCCTGCTTCAGTGGTGATAAAACTCTATATAAATCAAGTCCATTTACCATTTTACCGTTTAGGGCTCATCGCACGGGCGGCATCAAGGAAAGGAAATGTGGCACGCTCTGGGGTGCTCGGTCGATGCGCCTGGGGGCCGGCGGAGCTCTCTGGGCCCTCCCCTTGGGGGGTTGGGTGCTTGGGTGTAGGTGGGTTGCGGTGGGCAGGATGCTGGCGGGGGGCCTTTGGGTTGGGGATTGGGGTTGGTGGCGGGATGCGCTGGGTGCTCGGCTGCTTGGGGCTTCCTCTGATGTGTGTGTGGGGGGCGGTGGCTGCCACTCGGCCTGTGATCTTGGGGGCGTCTGGGGGGCTGCTCGGCTGTGGGGGGGTGGCCTGGGGCTCCCTGGCCCCCGCTCTTTCTGCTGGCCTGGCTGCATTTGCAGGCCCGGGGCAGTTCCTGGGTTTGCGGTTGCGGTTTTTGCACATATACTGGTATACGATTCACTGGCACGCCTTGGGTTGTGGGATAAAACTCATACTGGGCTTTAGACACGTTGATCCCAAATACCTGCTTTAGGTACTACCACTCACTCATTCCCCCTGTCCACAGCCACCACCTTTATAGCTAAGCTTCACACTAGTCACTATACTGGCTGGATTACACAACATAATAAGCACAATATGCACATCTCACTCTCACTGTAAAATAATCTATTCTTCCCCACCCTTTCTATTTCCTTCCTTGAGTCTCCCCCCCCCCCCCCCACCTATGTGTAACACTGCTCTCCCTTTTTATATCCTGCCTGTAATAAAAGATTTCTTTCCCGTCCTTAGGGAGGGCTGGTGATGGTCACAATTAATTAATAAATCAATTTATTTTATTGCAATAACAAAACACGCATTTCTTTCTCATAATGATTGCACTTCTTATAGTGTTGACTCGCTTCACTAGAGCAGTGACCACTTTGAGAACCTGCCCATCTTCTGTTGGACACTGACGTTGTAGATACCACGCTTTATTTCATCTCCTTGCGTGTCAGGCTAGCAAAGAACCCTTTGCTAATGTCACTCACACAAGATTGCAATTGTAAGTAAGAAATAGTCTCACATTTTAGTTTTTTTTGAGCTTCTTCTGTTGCATTCCTTCATACCGTCCTCATCGTAGAACTGAGACGCGTGGTTTAGATAATCGATGACATTCACACATCTATAAAACCGTTCAGTCTTCTGTTCCTCAGGTGAAAGGACGAGTTTGTTTCCTTTGGGAGTTTTCAGGACTGCAATGGAGAATTTTGGCACATCTGATGATGTGACGTCACCACCTTCAATGGAACCGAGAACATATACCGTCTTGACTTTTCCTGAGGATGTTTGTCCAGGTGATGAAGATGAGATGTCCAGCTTTCCATTGTGCCCGTGTGATTTAACTGATCTTTCATCTTTTCCAACCATCCTATTTCTGACCATCTTGTTCCTTTTCTTCGGGGCTTGTGGATATTTCATCTCTTAATGGTTGTAATCCAGAACGAGCGTTCACCACTTCATCGTTGGTGTCTTTTAAGGGTGATGCGTCGTCACCCCCCACTGTCGTTGATTCTTCTTCTGCTGTTCCTGTCTCTGTGGAGGCTGTGCAGAAGTCCTGACCCACAGTTTTCTCTCCATCTTTACTTGTTTCATTGGAAGCTACACCCTCATCCTGTGTTAGCACCTCCACTGTGTCTATGGTTGGTCCAGGTGATGGTGGACTCGTCACCATACCCCAACCATCATCATTGTAGTTTTCTGATGTTTCTTTCAGCTCAAAGTGTTGGTCTACAGAAGGTTTAGATGAAGAAACGTGAGCCTGTTTCTCTGTGGAGTCTTCACCACATGATGCTAACTCATGGTTCTGTGTTAGCACATCTCCTGGGTCGGTGGTTGGTGGGGTTTGGTCCTGACATGGGACCTTTGAGTTGTCCTTCTCTGTGTCTGCTTCCTCAGCTTTTCATCGTTTCTTTAATTCTGCTGTAACTGCATTATTATGTCTGATTACTTCATCAAAAACTAGTATAAATTTGACCAAATAATCAGTCATTGATGAGTCTGACAAAGTCAGAGAGGAAATGTTTGGAGTTTCCACATCTGTATCTTCAGTTTCCATTTACATGATCAATATAAATCAACTCAATTTAGATCAAACATTATTATATATGTATAAAGTACTGTCCCTGTGTTTTATGGTACTTAACGTATTTGTGTATTATGTACATCATATTAAGAATTGTATTCTTTTAATTAAATTGGGAAAACTGTAATGCAAACTTTTGACCAATGCCCTCCCTGCCCCCTCACAAACTACACACATGGGTGGGGGGTAGAGCAGAAACGCCATATCGATAATAGTGAGCCTCTGAGTTTGTGTCAGGTTTAGCAGCAAAGCATTCTTTATAAACCACATGATTCTGGTCAAGTTTACCATCTTCCTACGTCTGATTTACGTGTTGTTGTAACTTTGTAGCGGTACCAACATGTTTCCTGGATTCAGTCTGTGTTCAAAACAAAACTCGAAGCATTGATGGTGCATTCAATGTGCCTCAAAAAAACTGGATAGAATGAAATACATCATAAAAAACTGGCCCGCGACCCTGAGAACAGGAACAAGCGGATCAGAAAACAGATGGATGGATGGATGGATGGATGGATGGATGGATGGATGAGAAAGTGGATGCAACCATGGATTTTACTGATGCAGGCACGCAGTGACCGATGCATCTCGATTTCACCCGTAAATTGTACCGATGTCACTGAATGAATCCATACACTTGCATCGCACATGTTTATATCTAGATACCGATTCATATCAATTAATCTCCACATGCTTAGTGTGTACGTATGTAATATTGTCTCTAAAAACAGTTGTAGGAGGATAAGGGTAGTTAATAATGGGTTATATGAATGAGGATATTAATTATGATTATTAATATTAGCTCAATGAATTACTGGGTGACACCTCTTAAAAAGAGGAAATATGTCTAAGAGCTCATGAAAAATGGGAGCAAAAACTAAAGTGTTTATATTGTTGTTCAGTGTATGTATATTGTTCAGTGTGTATATATATATATATATATATATATATATATATATATATATATATATATATATATATATATATATATATATATATATATATATATATATATATATTGTTGGTGGTTGATGGTCACAATTATGCAATAAAATAAATTCATTTATTTAATTACAATAACAAAACATGTATTGCTGTCTATAAAATATTGCACTTACTGTAGTTGTTGACCTTTGACAGCATGTACAGACATAGTGAAAAAAATAGTATTGTTATGTTAAATCTGGAAGTTTTGTATCTTTTCACATAATGTGAATATCAATAGTAAAACATTTTAGTCATAAGTATTTAAATTAAAAATAATATTTGATGAGCCAACCCATCATTATCTATCTATCTATCTCTGTATCTTGCTTTTGTGCAATGCTTTACTGTAATAATATTAATAATTTGTATTTTGAACCTGTTACTAAGATATTAAAATTGGCTTTTATTTACTTGTTTGTGTTCTTTTATATGTGTATGTGAAACACTTTTATCAAAATTAAAATCAAATGTTAAAAAAAATAATTTTACTCATGTTTTCTAATTATGTAAAGTATCTTTGTGGTATGGTATAGACCACTATGTAAGTGTTAGAAATTATTCTGATAATAATAATATAACTAATAATATAAATAATAATATAACAATAATGTAAATATCAATTGCTTGATATATAAAACACCATATAAGGGGGGCCAAAAGAAAACCTGTCCTAGAGCAGCAAAGAGGCTAGTGTTGTCATTGTGTTAGTGGTATTATAACATGTAAAATAAATATATATATATATCAAATGGTAGAAGTTCTAACATCCATTGTTCCTCACACCAGCCTCACAGTAAATAGTCAGTCACCAGATTATCTGGATACTATTTGGACTGTAACACTGTTAAGATCACCTCCACCATAAAACAATGAACTTTAAACGTGAGCAGCTTTATACGAGCTAAAACATCCACAGACTGAATGAAAACAGGAGCAGAAAACTGCTGAAATAAATCCTAAACAGTCCTATTGTGTGAGGAGACCTGGTCCAGGACCTGTGGAGGACTTCAGTTCTCCCTCTAATTTACTGTAAATATCCAAATATCTCACAAACAAGATTTATTTGGTTTTTCTGTATTTCTGTTTTGGTTTTAAGTCAGTAAAACAAAATAACCACTGTTTATTTGTTATTTTGATTTAGTTTTAAAACATAATAACCACAGAACGAAGGGAACACAGATAATAACCATCTTTAGCCTGTTTTTATGAATATTCATAAACTACTATCTAACTGCTCCCTGGGTGTCTGTAGTTAGCAGCCCACTGCTACCCCTCTGGAATAATGGGTCAAAATACAGAGAATGAGTGAGTGATCAATAAAGTTACATTATTTTATTTATTATTGATCAGTTGATTATCCAGATGTGTCGCTGGTTTGGCTGGTCCTGAGCTCTACGTCTGGTGTCAGCAGTGAAAGTGTGGAGATGTTATCTCTGTGTGGCTACCGTTAGCTGGAGGTTAGCTGTGGGCTACATGGTGCTGTGGTGTGATGGACGTCTGATGGTGGCTCAGAGTGGGAGTTGTTGTGGTAGAATGTTCTCCTGTGCATCAGGACTTAAGGCCTGTCTGAGGGAATGGGTGAGGAAGCTCCATGACTTATTTACCTGTGATGTACCATGGTGATAATTGATAGACAGAAAGACATCATTCCATTATGTTACATGTACCGTAATATGCAATATTACCTTAAGTTGTTTAGATTTAAACTGACTTGTAGAATACCTCTACTTTATTTTCTTCATCAACACTTTAAACATATTTTATTTTTATTCATAATTGTAGTTTTAAATGATGAATGTCTTTTAAATCCTCTTTTTGTGTATTTCTACACTGTAAATGCTAACATTCAAATTAATTAAATATGATAAGTGAACCAAACTCAGTTTTCATCAACTTGTTATGAACACTATTTTTAAATAAGTAAGCAGTAATTTGGAGTTTAAGAACTTGCTTAACTTAATGTATCCTAGTTAAGTCAAATTAGAAAAAAAAATGAATTGTACCCAGTGTCCTTTGCGGGTTCTTTCAGACATGCGCAGATCTGCCTCATCAACTTCGCGCTTTCCAGAACATTCCCGTACACGCAAACGGCCATCTTTGATGCTCAGAGAGTGGTGAGCGGCGCGCATTTTGAAGTTATCGTCGGCGTTGTGGGAGTACTTGTGTTGAGTTCACTTTGGTAAGTACATATTTTCCTCTTTTTTCCTCTCTCCTCTTGTGGTTGTGTGATAGCAAACTGTGTGTAGGGTGACCAGATGTCCCGCTTTGCGCGGGACAGTCCCGCATTTTTAGTGCTTTTCACACGTCCCGCAAATTGAGACGTTGTCCCGCTTTGACACAAGTGAGAGAGAGAGTGTTTTATTGGCCGTGAAATACACGGACCTTATTGGGTCCAGTGTATGACCTTAATTGGATGTGCGCTGCAGCAGCTGCTGCTCTGCGCACGTGTCATTTCTACTTGCACGTGATTTTCTCCGTATATACTGCTACCCCCGTCTGATCAACCTGCACTGAAAATGTGAAGCTATTTGAACATGCATTAATCAATCAGAGGAGTGGATGGCGTGCCCCATGTTATTGCATCCCTTCAAACATGGTCTCACAGTGGAGAGTCAGGCCTGGCTGTATATTTGGAGCTGTTCTCATTCTTTCTAGTAGGGCTGTTCAATTAATCGAAATGTGATTACAAGTTCAATTATTACACTAAAAAAAATAACATGATTGAGAAAAATACAATTATTATTAAACAATTATCATTAAATAAATAAATAAATGAATAAAATTATCAACCATTTATTTTATTTTATTAGGTTTAAATTATACACATTTTTAATTTACTAAATAAAACACATTTTTACGATTTAGGATAGCTACAAAGAATAAACCACGGCACACGAGAAAAAAATATTATTATTACTAACTTTGAGTTATATAATATAGGACACATCATGTGCATTAAGTGTTTTTTGTGCATTAGTGAACAATCTTGATTTTAACGTTTGAGGTATTTTATTGACGTTTACAGAATATTTTATATCTTTATTATCTTTATATATACTTTATTCTATATCATTACATTTTTATCACTAAACTCAGTTATTAATATAGAATGATAGAAATTATGAAAATCTGTATATAATCTCCTGCAATAGATTATTAGTGGCACCATATTGATGCCTATTTCTGTGTTTATAATTTTGTGTTGAAAAAGTTTCCTATTGGATTGCAATGTACCGTCTTAGATTATATTTTCACCTTTTTAAAAAGAATTGGTGACTTGAATAATTAAATTCTATCAGGATTTTATATTGCAGTTGTATAGTGTAAACCAGTGTTAAGCTTGTTTTGTCTTTTACTCCTCTCAGGGACAGAACGTGTGAATGAGTTCTGTAGTATGTCTTGTTTAGGGGAAGGTCTGGATTAGGGCACACTCAGAATGTGTCTAACTGCATTCATGCTGTTCTGTGAAATGGCAAAAGCACTATACTAAAATGAGCAATTCAATATAAAATAAGCTATAAAATACATATCTCTGATATTTGGACACAGTTATGACAGTGATTTGTTGAAGGTTAGTCATGTATGGGTATATATTTGAAATTATTGCCTTAATTGGATATTCTTTTTCACAGTCCCCCATTCAGGCTGAAGCAGAGGGTCAACTGTTCACCCATTACCCAGTCTCAGCAATTAAAGGTATATCATTCAATATTTGTATTTGTTTCATGGGTTGGGGTAATAGACATAAAATAACACCACTACAGTTGGATTATATATTTTATTGTCTATTTGTTCAAAAATAATCAACTACATTAATTTAAAAAAAAAATGATTTCACCTTTTAGTTTGTGATTTAAAAAAATCTGTATATATATATATATATATATATAAAATAACTGCACATTTTATATATATGTGCAGTTATATATGCACAAAACATGGATACCATACATGGACATTATCTTCATGAAAAAATAACTCTTGCACTATACAAATTAGTAAAATGATTTTATTAGCATTATGTGAAGTAACGTTATTTGTGTAATATTATAAGTAGTTATGTATTATTCACCATAGTTTCATATGTTAAGTTCTTAGATTTGCTACAATATAAATTGATTGATGGCAAGCTTAATGTTGCTATCCCTCTCCCTCCCTCCCCTATCCATTTTTCAGGTTGTTGCTGAGTTTAATCGCATCACAAGTAAGAATCTTGAAGGAGACTTTTACAAAGCCCTAGACCAACATACCCCACACTTCATTGAACTTTTCAGATCCAAAAAAGGAATGTCAGGACAAAAACTGACCGACTTGTTGTGCCACATAAACTGGATGGTAAGAGTCCTGTTGTGCTTTTTCAGATTTTGAGTAAATTACACTCCATTATAATGGGTGGCGGCAATGCACCGTAGGCCTCTGTCACATACAAGTCACGCTGTCTACATGCTGCTGTGGAGAGCAAGCAAGACATGTGACCAATGATATGTATCCATGAGTACACTGACTTAATCACTTCAACAGTTTAAATGTGCTCTTTAAAATCATTTTTCGCTACCTATACCAGTTGGGGACTATTCATCCAACAGGATTTTATGTCATTCTTAGTAACAAAAAAGTACCACCATATGGTTGTTTGCCCATTTCAAGTGAGTGCTTTTTCTGCTTAATGCTTGCACTGGGGCATTTCATTTTACATTTAATTAAAATGTTGATTTTGTATTAACACAAAATGTTTACAGGGAAAGTGGGATGTTTATATATGAACAATTATACTAGTAAAATTAAAGCCCTATCTCTAAGATAAGCATGCACTGAGTAAATACAGAACAGTATATCAACACACTGTATTCCCCCCACATCCTCAAAATGCTAGAAGTTCTTAATTTGTCTGTTCTGTGTATTTTTAGTCACCAGATGTGACAGCACTTGGTTCTGTTGTCCTCAAAGGCCTTCCTATTCTACTTGGTGATGACTCCAGTGAAGTGTACAAGACTTGCTATGTAAGTAACATATTGAAAGAATGAAACATATTGATCTGAATGTATTGTCAAATCACATTTTATTTAAAATATAATTATTTTCAGTTGATCAGAATCAGGTTGATTATGATTCCACTCAAAACTGATCAGAATCCCGAGTAAACTGGTTTGTAGTACAAATGTAATTAACTGTGGACCCACCATCATGAAATTCCTGGAAAAGTAACTGAATTAGAAAAAAATGATTTTCCTGTGTATTTTGGAAATATAGCCTATTTTATTTTAATGTTTGCTTTTACTACTGGACACACTTTGTGTTGTACATTGCTTTTAATGAATGTGTCAGCAAAGAGAAATTGTAATCTTATAATTAAACATGGTAGCACTTAGTTGTTGTGTAATGTTGCATTCAATAGATGATGCTACATTATTTAAAACATATTTCAAAATAGGTTTCAAATTGCGCCACAAGGGGGTACAAGCCAGTCTACAGAATTAAAATACAATGTCAATTATTTGCACCAGGGGATTTTTACCCTAAAAGAAGACCAGATTGAAAACATGTGTGTGTGCTTCTCTTGCAGGATACAACTAAAGAAGAGGTCCTCGCCTCAGTGACAGTTGTCAGTGAAGATCCTCAGCAACAGCTTCTAAATGCAGTGCACTTCCAACCCATTTCCAATGCCATCATCATTGAGGGAGGTACTGTCATGGACAATATTAGGGACTTTCCCCAGGCAGTCTGCCTCATCTTTGGGCTTTAGTCGTTTATAGACCCCCAAAATATTCTGGAGAATTCATGGATGAGTTTGCTGAACTGCTGTCAGTTGTATGCACTGAATACAACTTTTTAATAATAACAGGTGACTTAAATATTCATGTAGACAATAACATGGACAATACTGCCAAAGAACTGTATGCTTTAATGGATACTTTTGGTCTTATACAACATGTGACTGGTCCGACACACACTCAAGGTCACACTTTGGATCTGGTTATCTCTAAAGGTGTTGATATCTCTGCTGTTGATGTAAGAGACTTAGCTCTATCTGATCATTTCTGTGTCTTTTTTGACCTAGAGACTGTAACATCTGTTCCCCCTAGTTATGTGTGTTTAAAGAAAAGGTACATAAATGAGAACACAAGTGCACAGTTTATGGAAGCCATAGCAATGACACCAACATTGAGTGCTGAGACAGTTGATGATCTTCTGGATGAGTATAATAGAAAAGTCTGTAATGTCATAGATGTGGTGGCTCCAATCAAAACTAAGAGAAAACCAAACACACAGAAAACACCTTGGAGGAGGACTGAGATAATGCAGAATTTGAAATCTGACTGTAGAAGAGCTGAGCGTAAATGGAGATCAACAAAACTCCAAATTCATCTAGAACTGTACAAAATAAGTCTGCGAAAATTCAATGATGGCTTGTTCAAAGCAAGGCAGCAATACTTTTCTGAAATTATTGCCAAAAATGTCAACAACTCTCGCACGTTGTTTTCTGTAATTGAAAAGCTCACAACCCCCCAGATCAGATAGCCCCTGAATTACTGTCAGCTGGAAAATGCAATGAATTTACTGTATATTTCAATGAAAAAATACAATCAATAAGGTCAAACATCAGAACAAACCAGCAAAATCACAAAAAGCTTGAACAGCTTCAACCACTGAGGGATGAGTCAACTACAATGTTAGAGTTTATTACAGTGAACCCAAAAACAATAGAGGAAACTGTTCAGCAGCTGAATCCATCAACGTGTTGCCTTGACACAATACCCTCAAACTTCTTTAAAACTGTTGTAAAGTCAATTATCACTGATTATTGTCAGATAATTAACTGCTCATTCCAATCAGGCACCGTACCAAAATCCCTGAAAGTAGCTGCTGTGAAACCGCTGTTAAAAAAGAGAACACTGGATGCCTCTATACTGGCTAACTATAGACCAATCAGAACCTTCCATTCATGGCCAAGATCATTGAGAAGGTGGTCTTCAACCAACTGAGTCAATTCTTAACATTCAACAAAATATTTGATAAATTTCAGTCAGGTTTTCGTTCTCATCACAGCACTGAAACTGCTCTTATCAAAGTGATCAATGACATAAGGTTGAACACTGATTCAGGAAAAGTATCTGTTCTCATTCTGTTGGATCTAAGTGCTGCATTTGACACTGTAGATCATACAATTTTGTTGCACAGATTGCAAACATAGGTTGGACTAAATGGAAAAGTAATGCAATGGTTTAAGTCATACTTGGAGGAGCGAAGCTATTTTGTAAACATTGTAAACTTTGAATCTGACAGATTACCAATGTCCTGTGGGGTTCCTCAGGGATCTGTTCTTGGACCTCTTCTGTTTAGCCTTTATATGCTTCCTTTAGGACAAATTTTACAGAACTGTAAGGTTGATTATCAGAGCTACGCAGATGACACACAACTATATCTATCACTGAACCCAGATGACTATGGTCCCATTGAGGTGTTGTGTGACTGTTTAGAAAAAGTAAACTGCTGGATGAGTGAAAACTTCCTTCAACTAAACCATGACAAGATGGAGGTGATTGTCTTTGGTAACAATGAAAAGAGGACTGCTGTCAGCAAGTATCTGAGTCTGGATCTTTAGAAGATAAAGACCAAGTCAAAAACCTTGGTGTTCTGATTGACTCAGATCTGACATTCAGCATCAGATCAAATCTATCACAAAAACATCTTCTACCACCTAAAGAACATCTCCAGAGTGAAAGGTTTAATGACTCAGAAAGATCAGGAGAAACTGGTCCATGCTTTTATCTCCAGCAGACTGGACTATTGTAATGGTCTTCTGACAGGAATCCCCCAAAAGAGCATCAAACAGCTACAGCTGGTTCAGAACGCTGCAGCTCGGGTCTTAACCAGAACAAAGAGGTCAGAACACATTACTCCAGTTTTAAAGTCTTTACACTGGCTCCCAGTCAGCCTCAGAATAGACTTTAAAGTTCTGCTGCTGGTGTATAAATCTGTGAATGGGTTTGGTCCAGAATACATCAGTGACATGTTAGTCAGGTATGAACCCAGCAGGTCTCTGAGATCTATGGACACAGGTCAGATAGTGGAGACCAGAGTTCACAGTAAACATGGTGATGCTGCTTTTAGTTGTTATGCTGCAAAGAAGTGGAACAAACTGCAGCAGAGCTGAAGTCAGTATCTAATGTGAACATTTTAAATCAAAGTTAAAGGCACTTTTTTTCTCTACTGCATATGATTGAGAGAGAGATTTTATGTCATGTTGTTGATGTAATGATGATTTTACTGATGATTTTAATTGATTTTACTGATGATTTTAAATGTTCTTATTGATTTAAATGTTCTTATTGATTTTAAACAATTGAATGTTTTATCATGTAAAGCACATTGAGTTGCCTTGAGTATGAAATGCGCTATATAAATAAATTTGCCTTGCCTTGCCTTGCCTTATATATGCCCTTCACTTAGATTACCCAAAATGCATGGCAAACACGTTCACGTTCATTCAAGCCGTCATGCTTGGATTGGGAAGCAAAGCCCTCCCCCCAAAATTGCTAGGTTTGAAAAATAAACTACTGATGTAGACCAGTTCATACAGTACCAAAACTTACTGTTAGTAAGAATATTGTTCTTATTTCTATTAAAAAGTTCTAACTTTCCGTGTTTAAAGTTTAAAGTTATGTTCTAGGTATAATGTTGAAGTTAAATTTGAATTTCAAATATATTTGTATTGTTTGAAAAAGTGTTATTTGTTTGATCAATGTTGCCCAAAAGATGAAACCAGTGTTAATTGTGGTTTCAGTCTTGATTTGTTTTTATTTTGAAGAGCGGACAAACAGGAATTTATTTTTGTTAATGTGCTTTTGTCATTGGGTTTCAGATTATTACTTAAAAGTACAGGCACCAAACATAAACCTAACTTACTGAAGTAAGAAATATTATTTTATAAAGATTCTCTGAGATTTGCTCTGAAAATAATGTTTCTTTTAACTGTTTCATCAACATGATTATTTTATATTCTGCATAGAGAACTTTTGTTTTTCTTTTTTGTCCAAAGCTACAGCATGTTACAAGGTAACTAAAAGATTTTAGTTTAATTGTTTGAAGCTAATGTTTAATTCAAATGATGTAGTACATTTGGTGATTTTTGCCTTCATAACGAGCATAAAGAACAGTTTAGTGCCATGTGTCTTGTTAAATGCATTGTTGAAAATAAATTTTAAACCCACTGTTAATCCATTCATTGTTCTTGAGTTTTTATATCCTGCTCTATTCTCATTCTATTATAGAATTGTTTTATTTCAACAGCTGAATGTGATGGAGAAAAACTTAAAAGAACTAAGCTATCACTTGAGTACTGAAAGCCCACAATAAATAAGTTACTTTAATCTAATTTATTTAAGTTAATTTGAGTGCTGTAAACTCAAAATAAACAAGTTATTACAATCCAATTATTCAAGTTAAATTGAGTACTGTTAACTCAAAATTACTAAGTTATAATAATTCAATTATTTAGGTTCATTTGAGTATTGTTATCTGACAATAAATAAGTTAATCAAATCTAATTAACTTAAGTCAACAAAAATTAGTTTTTTTAAGGCAGCAAGTTTGCATATTTTTTTTAAGTAAAGTCAACTTATTGAATTTTACAGTGTATAAACATAACTTTGTTTGACTGGTGCTCAGGGAGTATGGAGGACCAAACCTGTTAAATGTATAAATAAATAAATGTATAAATAAATATTGGAATAAATTAGATAATTAAATGTGTGAATAAATGAATAAATGGGACATGAATAATTCAATGTCTTAAATTGATTTCTACATGTATTTATTTATTTCTACTTTTATTTATTTCCACATTTCTGTGTACATATGCTAATGAGGTAGGAGGGACTAACCTCAGTCTCATCCCAATCAGATCCACTTCCTGTTGCAGCAGATGGGCGTGGCTTAGATGAAGAAGTGAAGATGGCTGATTTCAGAGTTTTAGTGAATGACTTACGAGCTTTAGCTGATGAAGTTGAAAACATTTCACCAAATGACGACCTTCACTTTTATCTGGATAGTTTTATTAATCTCAAAACAAGCACAGTTGTAGCTATAGTGTGTTAATATATGTACATGTTTGATCATTAAAAATAGGCTACATTATTATTAGTCTATGAGTTTTTATTACATACAATGGTTAGATCATTTCACAGACAGTTTTCATTTCATGTCTATTGTGACCTTTCTCATTGTTTTGGATAAACAGAGTCCATGATTTATTCACTACATTGTAAGACAATGATTTGGATGAAAGTATAACCTACATTCTGCAGCTCCATCACAACTGTGGATACAAAATGATGGTTGGACACCTGAATACACAAGGCATACACATACAAAGTAAGTATTATTAGTATTTAACCTAAATTGTTCTGGGATTATTCATCAATAAATTGGTATTTGTCCTACTTGCTGATTTATTAAGATGTCAAAAAGAAGCTTCTTTACTGACAGTCATTCTAGATTTTTGGCTATTTGTGAATTTTCTTCCAGGTTTGGGAATGATTAACAGTTTAGATATTCTTTATCTGTGTTTATTGTATACATATTCATACCTTGTCCTTTCTGACTCATACACTAACATTTACAACACATGAAAGCAGGTTTATGGTCCTTGATTAATATCTGGTCAGTATGGGGTTTGAACCCATGACCTTGGCGTTATTAGCACCACACTCTGAAAAATGTATAAAAATATGGTTATGAGTTAAAACAATCACGGTTCTAAACATCTAGAAAGTTGGCAGTAGAAAATTCAGCAGTACTCATCCCGTAGCTTAAAGCTGCAGTATGTTTTTTTTTTTTTTTTGTTAATGTTATTTGGTGAAAAATCCATAATCATCTTTGAGCATATTGTAATCCAAAGTGTTCTGAGTAGACAGTGAATCTCTTCTCCTTCTCCAGGCTCTGAAAATGAAGTTTATCAATACAGAATGGATGTCAGCCAATCAGAGTTCTTTCTAACAATGGGGCCATCCAATGAGCTGTTTTAAGCATTACTATTGGCTGCTTGAGCTGCTCGTCAAAAGTCAGTGTGTTCTTGATCTGAGAGTAGATAAAGTCTCATGGCTTTATATTCCAGCAGAAATCTCTAACGTGACTTCTGTCAAATCAAGAGGAAAAATGAAGACTGAGGTGGAGAAGCAACAGAATAAAGGCACAAACATGTTCATGAGGAACAGAGTCACAGAGGTTCCTCTGACTCTGTGTGTGTGGTGGACTTCACTTGATCTGCTTTCAGTCCGTGCACAGTCTGCCCTGAGTCAGACAGAGAGTGATAACAAACGAGATAAATAGCTTGTAAAACTAAGAGAAACATTATCTAAGGTGGAGACAGAGAACAGACACATCTCATCTGCAGTGTGGAGTGTGTCTGCTCTGATCAGCTGTGGCTCTGAGCCTCTTACTGTCCTCACAGCAGTGAGTGATACATGCTTTTATGTCTCTAAAACATCAGAAAACTCTCCAATAACACAAGATAAAGTCTCTACATTTGTTACTAGTCTCTATGGAGAAAACAGTCACAAAGAGTTCCACAGTTGTGTGTGTGTGTGTGTGTACGCAAGAGTTCACAAGAAGTCTGGTGAGTTTTTCAGGAGGGGAGGGGGGAGTGTGGAGCGTCTCAGGATTCTACATACTGCAGCTTTAAAGCATGATATAACAACTGTAGCACAACTAGCATGTGGTTAAGATACATGTGTGTTTGTTGAGAGCTGACTGAACAAAGGCTATTGATTGGTAGCCTTTGAAATTGGTAAAAAAATTAGGATTTGATGAAGGAATTTGAATTCCCTCTAAACTGAGGACCAAGATAAGACCACACACTATCATTACTGTTGTTGACATTAAGATTGAACTGTAAGAGAAAAAAGATACAGCATGAGAGGGATTTTCAGAGCCTTTTGAATGATAATCTTTGCAAAATGCCTAGTCAGCTGATCCACGGACCAATCAGATCATTCATTCATTCATTATACACTGTGGTGACGCTGACAGCCTCAGCAGGAACATAAAGCACAAAGTGTGGGGGTCCTGTCACAGGAGCGTGCACGTAGCCAGGCTGACATCACCTGGGTTAAGAGAGTGAGTTGATATCTCAGTTCATAGTGCAGCTGCTCTCTGACAGAGAATGTTTGGTTAGGTGAAACCCACTAACAGAGATAAATCCAGGATATACGTATCCAGCTTTGTAGTACAGGCCCACAGAGCTACACATCTTTAAACTACAGATGATCAGTGTGTGTGTGTGTGTGTGTGTGTGTGTGTGTGTGTGTGTGTGTGTGTGTGTGTGTTTTCTCACCCTGCAGCATTTGTAGCTTCAAACCCTCCATGAGTGGCTCTGATTGGCTGCAGGCAGCTCAGAACTACATGAAGGCTCTGCAGTATTCTTTAACACAAGGGTTCTCAACCTGGGGGTCAGGACCCCATTTGGGATCAGGAAACACTGTGAGGGGGAAGATGACTAGATACTATGGCACAAATAATACTAAACTTCCTCAATAACAGCACTGATCTTATCATAGCTATCACACACACACACACACACACACACACACACACACACACACACACACACACACACACACACACACACACACACACACACACACACACACACACACACACACACACACACACACACACAGGGCCTCATAGCTCAGAGGGTAGAGCACTGGTCTTGTAAACCAGGGGTCGTGAGTTCAATTCTCACTGAGGCCTTCACTCACTATTACCTACAGGGGGCGGGGCTAATGGTTTGTTCACACCCTTTAACTGCTCTAGGATTGGTTTAAATGGAAAGCGTCACTTTCCAAGTGAGCTGAAGCGTCTCCATGGTAACTCCCAGCTGTGACAGCAGGGGGCGTGGTCTCCTTCAGTCCCTGCTGCACATATCTGACCAAAGCGTTTCTTCATCATCTTCATCATCACACACTTCTGTGGTAACGTGGAAGTTGACTTTTATTCTGAAGGACACACAGCTGTTCTTACTGAGCTGCAGGGTTGGACTCAATTACATTTTCAATTACAATTCATTTATGATAATGTTTTAGCCTCAGGAACTCAATTACATTTATGTTCTTAATTACTATTGTTTAATTACAATTAATCACAATTACTGAGCCTAAAATAAATAACCTAATAAAAGTTAAGCTTTCTGTTAGCATCTCTAATGCTAACAGCATCTCTAATGCTAACAGGTCCTAAATCAGCTGTAAAATACACTATAACATGTAATTTATTTCCTATCTATTGATTACCTTGTCAGGATTCATAATCAATGAAAATATAGGTTTTAATATTTTTGGTGTGAAAGTCTGAGCATTTTTTACCCCTAGATTATTTTTTTTTTAAATATTAAAATGTGGGACAGTTTGATATGAAACATATTTTATTAATTATTAACTACATATGTGTAGAACTACTGTACATAGAACTGTAACATGGTTCCACACTTTAGCGCTAAATCATTATTGAGAATTTTTATAGAATTTTTATGGCAATTACAATTACAATGTCAATTATCTATTAACTAATTTCTAATTTAAATACAATTAAAACAGCAACATATTTTTTAAATTATAATTATAATTATGTCATAATTGAAATGAATTATCAATTACAGAATTATAATTGACCCACACCCTGCAGAGCTTCATGTGGGTCAGAAATGACTCGTATAATTTAACTATAATATTTAGTGGGAACCTTTGAAACGTTTGTTATTTAGAACATATTTACAGTTGCTCAGGTAGTACAGGGGTAGTCTTCTTATCCAGAGGTCTTCTTCTGATCACACTGCTATGTGCCAAAGTGTCTTTGAGCAAGATGTTTTAATGGTTGACTGGTGCCTTGCATGGGAGCTCTGTCCATTTCAAGTCCTTTTACCTGAAAGCTGGGATTTATGACTGTTTGATGATTTACTGCTAAAATGGTTCTAAAGATGGTGCAGGTGGGACCAGATGAGAAGAATGAGGATATTATTGGTTCTTATGCTGAGTCTGAAACTGCTTATGAGGACGACGACCCAGTTTATGTGTTTCATAAAGTTCTATAAAGGAATGAGAATCCATCCACTCATCATAGAACAAGAAGCTTCCCAGGACCAACATCTGGATCCACAGTAGTTTCACCAAAAGATTCCTGGGATATGTTCAATATAACTGAGGAGGTTCTAAAATGCACCAACTTGGAGAGAAGAAGAAGCTCCATGAGAAGAAACTATTCATCGTGTGGAGTCATTGTCAGAATAAGTCAAACATACCACCCATCATGAGGTCCTCCACATCACAGGAGATGTCAACATGACCATGGTGAGCTTTGTGCAGAAGAAAGGAAAGTCTGTGGTCCTCCTGAGGACTATGTATGATGACACAACAGTGGAGGACAGCAGTCAGAAGAAGAAACAAACAGAAGGAGGATGAGATGGTTAACAACAACTCATGGAAGTGAAGAACACAGAGGTGGTCAATGGTGCTCTGGTACAATATGGTGGATGTTAACAACACCCTGATTACATGAGTGTTCTAAACAATGCACAGCAGCTATTCATCAAGGAGCTGGACAAAGAACTGCTCATTCCACATATACAGTAAGGATGGAGGACACACCACAACTACATATGCATTTCATTGATGCAATGAGAAGATGTGTGATATAAAAACACAACACTACCATCATACAGCCATAAGAAGACATCAGGCTGGAGGGACAAGGACAAAAGTAGGCGGTGCTCAATCTGTGGTTTCCATAGACAGAAAAGTCTCCAGCTGGTGTTCCCAGTGTCACCCAGTCTGTGTACAAATATGTAGGGCTCATCTGTGGGGAACGTACAGTATATAATGAGATAGTAGTTTGTGTTCTACAGATGTGGTTAGTTGTGTTTATATTTGGTCACATTCACCAGATCACCATAGTTACAGTCCAGGAACAGTTCAGTTTAATGAGCATGTTTTCTGTTATTATCAGTATGTGTATGTGTTACACAATGATAAACACGTCTGAAACATTAAAAAACTCCTAAAGTGATTATATGAAGTAAAGTATGGAGTCATTCATTCATTTAGAATCACACACAAAGAAACTATAACAATATATTATGTTTTCTAATAAAATGTGCACAACTCAATAAGGAGCCATTACAATCCATCAAATCAGTCACACAAATAAACTCATTCAAATCAATGAGCAATAAAAACTGATTTACTGTCAATAATCATTATTCTAATTATTGATCCAGAAAGTTGAATTGTGGGAAAAACATTTTGGGAAAAAGAAAGAAAAGTTTATTCATAGAAGAAGAAAGTAGACACACCTCCCTCAGATTGTTGCCATGACAACAGTCTCTCTGAGTAATGTTTGTCCTCCTTTACACATAATCAATATTATTGATTTCATCTAATTCTATATAATGAATGAATAACTAAATGGGCTTAAATCAAACAATAAATAAACTACACATATAACACAGGACAAGTCAACAACAGCTGTGTTGCCAGGTTGGGTTTAGAGTTTTTGAAGGAGACGATGTAGATACATTTATGACAGTTTATGGTAGAATTAGAATATAATAACAGCTCTATCTGGATGGCTCTGTGACAGCTACACATTGTTGAGAGGAAAAAATAAATAAACAGGAAACAGAAGGATCTCATTCATAGACTTATTAAAAAGTTTATTTAGTCACTTTAAAGTATTTAAAAAGCTAAATGAGCCTCTGTTTAGATAGTTTTAGTAGCACAGGCTACATACCTGAGCTAACGTCAGTAAACTTTACTAAACTTACATTATTAGTTTCATTCTTAAAGATGTTAATTTACAGGTTCTCTGTCTGAAAACAGCTGCTGGTTTAAGAGTAAATTAGTGCAGAAAACAACCTTTTGGTTTGTGAAACCATTAAATATTGAGAATCAATCATTTCAGCAAAGCAGATGATATTATCAGTTAAACATCTTGTAATAAGAGCAGGTAAATGTAGTATCTATATAGAGCCAGGAGGTGGTGGTAGAGCTACAGTATAGATGTGCTGTTCCACAGGTTGGACCATGTGAATAGATTGTAAACTTTCCATGTGACCAGCAGTGATTAGAACTCAGTGAAGGAGAACCAGTAGAACAACAAGGATGCTTTAAAAGCACAGAGTCAGTTAAACTCAGACACAGAGTAGCTCATCTGGAGGACTGGGACCATTCCTGGAGGACTGGGACCATCCCTGGAGGACTGGGACCATTCCTGGAGGAGGACTGGGACCATTCCTGGAGGACTGGGACCATTCCTGGAGGAGGACTGGGACCATTCCTGGAGGACTGGGACCATTCCTGGAGGAGGACTGGGACCATTCCTGGAGGACTGGGACCATTCCTGGTGGACTGGGACCATTCCTGGAGGAGGACTGGGACCATTCCTGGAGGACTGGGACCATTCCTGGTGGACTGGGACCATTCCTGGAGGAGGACTGGGACCATTCCTGGAGGACTGGGACCATTCCTGGTGGACTGGGACCATTCCTGGAGGAGGACTGGGACCATTCCTGGAGGAGGACTGGGACCATTCCTGGAGGACTGGGACCATTCCTGGTGGACTGGGACCATTCCTGGAGGACTGGGACCATTCCTGGAGGACTGGGACCATTCCTGGACGACTGGGACCATTCCTGGAGGACTGGGACCATTCCTAGAGGACTGGGACCATTCCTGGAAGAGGACTGGGACCATTCCTGGAGGACTGGGACCATTCCTGGAGGAGGACTGGGACCATTCCTGGAGGACTGGGACCATTCCTGGTGGACTGGGACCATTCCTGGAGGACTGGGACCATTCCTGGAGGACTGGGACCATTCCTGGAGGACTGGGACCATTCCTAGAGGACTGGGACCATTCCTGGAGGACTGGGACCATTCCTGGACGACTGGGACCATTCCTGGAGGACTGGGACCATTCCTAGAGGACTGGGACCATTCCTGGAAGAGGACTGGGACCATTCCTGGAGGACTGGGACCATCATTCCTGGAGGACTGGGACCATTCCTGGAGGACTGGGACCATTCCTGGAGGAGGACTGGGACCATTCCTGGAGGACTGGGACCATTCCTGGAGGACTGGTCTGATGTCAGCTGGTTAGTGATGGATTATGTGAGGCTGTGAGGGCTTGAAGCACTAGAAATAAAAAGTGTTATTTCTGTGTCCAGTAAATACATTTTGTTAGTTTTGTTTTGTTCTCAGAGTAAAAATCTTCAGGGTTCACTGTTCAGTTACTGTTTATTTTATGCATTAAACAGTGTCATAAATGTATTTACCTCCCTATAGGCTACATGATGGAGCCAGTTCACTACTGATACTATTGGAATCATTTACAATCTCATTCTTATTTTTTTTTTCCACAAACTACATTTTAGTCGAGTCGTAAAAAGTTACTCAGAGATAATAAACAAATTTACACAAATCAAAAAAGAAACAAACTACAAAGCAAAGCCACTCACTGTCACATTAGCATGTGAAGCACAATACAACAACTTAGACTATACACAATGTATCTACAATTACACAAATATAAACATATATACACACATATATTTACACACACATTAAACCTGTTCTTTCTTGGTTTCTTTTAAAACACTAAAAACTTAGACATATCTCAATATAAACTGTCAATATAATCTCCTGTATAACAGGAGCAACAAAGACACAAAAAGTCATTTTACCTTTAACTGTAACAACAAATGAATTATATGGTATTTGTCCAAATGTTTCACTATGTTACAATGTTTGTGTTACTTATTCACTCGTTTCACGTGGCTTTTAAAACGTCTCCAGCTGGTTTACCAGGAGATTCTAAACATACATCACAATGCAATGAACTCTGGGTAATTTCCTTACAATACGTCTGTGGAGATGAAACTTACTGAAAAGGAACAAGAAGGGCTGAAGAAGTTCCCTCACACACTTGATGATGTTCTAATAGGAACAGCCCATCAGCCTGGAATCTCTACTTAATTATGCTTTCAAAAAATATATAGAATGTGAATTAAAACTCTAATTATTTATTAATTCATATTGAATAATTAATGCATTTGTCTATGCATTAGATATGATTTGCTATCTTGTTAATAATAAATGAAGCAGGTGATTAACTATAGATAAAGTTAGTGTACTGGTCATGTCCTACAGTTTTTATCTCCAAGCAGCAT
Source organism: Gouania willdenowi (assembly GCF_900634775.1). NCBI lineage: Eukaryota > Metazoa > Chordata > Actinopteri > Blenniiformes > Gobiesocidae > Gouania > Gouania willdenowi. The sequence continues at coordinate 29,481 of NW_021145172.1, forward strand.
AAATGAAAAATCATGCTTTTATTGATCTCGTGTTCATCCGTTCTAGTTTTCTTATAAGTCTACCTAATAAATCAAAGATGTGTGTGTGTGTGTGTGTGTGTGTGTGTGTGTGTGTGTGTGTGTGTGTGTGTGTGTGTGTGTGTGTGTGTGTGTGTGTGTGTGTGTGTGTGTGTGTGAAACTTTATCAAAGCTTGTACACACACTAAGTGTGTTCATCTGTAATTTTGGAGTCATTTGATGTTACATAACGTTTATTTAATGTTTCTCTCTTGGTATTAAACGCGGTATGGAGCGTGCTACTTCCTGTTCCAGGTTGATGACGTCACTGTGTCACAGTTTGTCTCTGGTGTGAGTGTGTTGATGTCACTGTGTGTGTTTTCTGATGTGTGTGTGTGTGTGAGTAAGACTCCTCCCACTGAGGAGTGATAATAAGAATACAACAGTTTATTAATGTAAAGTTACATTAGGTTAACTGTTATTTATTACAATGTATATTACAATGTTTTTTTTTGGAAAATAATTGATCTCTTTTGGTATTGACTTTTATTATAATCATGTTTTTGGATAATAAACTATATTTGTATTGACATTACTGTATCAGACACTACTTACTCTAGTTGTTGACAGGTTGTCTCTCAGATTGTCAAACTGAACTTGTCATGAGAAATTATTGAAAGGAAGAATAAATTCTAAAAAGGATTTTCCCCAAGAAAAGGAGCCATTCATCATTAGCTTTGACACACACACACACACACACACACACACACACACACACACACACAATAATCACCCCTGCACTAAGAAATGCTAAATAAATATTATTATTTCTATGAATTTATGTCTTTTATCAGATTCTACCTAAACCACTGCTTTGGTACAAGCGTTATTTATTAATTCATCATACACATGTCCTATGGGAATAAACCAGTGAAATCACACACGCTATTTTACTTTGTTCCCACAAATATTTCCCTTCATAACACTACAGATTATGTAGACATTTTTTGTACATCCAACCTTCAAACACATATTCATTTGTCCATAATTGACAACTCTACTTAAACTCCCACATGAATACATACTGTACTTCTGACAGACACTGTACTCGTCAAATCAATTCAATGAATCATAAACAATGAGCACTTTATTAATAGAAAGCTGTATTACTGATATGAAATATGTGATTACAAATTGTAAATTGTTTCTAGAGGTTTGAAGAATATTACAATTTTCTTGTTTGTGGTTTTTTTTTAATTTTTTTTTCAAAAAAGGTTACATTTTTTTTCACATTTTTTTGCTCTGAGGGGACCTGGGAGTTTTTAATTTTTCAAAGTGGGTTCAGCAGAAAACGTTTAGAACCACTGTATTCAATGATCCACTGGATTAGCAGAGTTACTTTAAAAATAAAATTAGTACAATTACAAGTTACCTGTTAAAAATGGAATCAATAACTAACTCTATCACTATATTATAGTGATGTAACTGATTACTTTTGGATGACTTCAATACCAAACATGCAAATAATGACACAAAAGGATTCTTATTATTTGATTATTACTATTCTCCTTAAGCACTTTTTTAGGCGTATGCAGTTATGTGCGTATTCTCCGGTCCAGGTTCCTGACACGCCCACCGTATGTAAATCAACCAAAAGTACGTCATCTGTGAATGAAAGAGGTTTAAAGCCATGATGTCATCATTTTTGGGGATGTCTAGAAATCACTGAACATGGAGTTTTCCCAACGCTTGTAAATGTCATTGAAATCAGTGAAAACCTTCCCACACCCCTCATACCTACTCACTAAGTCAATCACTCTCCTTTCATTCTAAGTTCACTGTCACCCACACATACTCAGGTCCTTTCTGACACTCCCATTTGTACAAATCCCTCACCATACCTTCCATTTCTTCCTGTCACCACACAACCTCTCCACATCAGTCCAGTCAAACCCCGCCTCATTCATCATTCTCTTCATATACAGCATCGTTTTCTTCTTCTTCTCACATCCTACCAACTTATTATTCCACCCTAACACCATTGTTTTCATCAGTCTATCATTTCTCATTTGATCACATGACTCACTCGCTCCAGCACTTGTTTCTCAATCTTCCACCTTAAAGCAGCCTTTTAGAATAAATTTGAGGAAATGTTCATGTTTTCCTGATTTTAGAAGTGAATATTTTTATGCATTGTTTGTAAATACAAATCTATCTCAGCTCTAGGTTTCTCTCTGTCACCAGCCAATAATAAATTACATTTACATCATAAACCCAAAAGTAAGGAAAATATTATAAATGGTTTTACTTCTAAATGTTTGAAATGTTTGATATTATTTCCTGGTCATTGATTAGTTTTCAGACTCTTAGGTATTAATGTTTGGTTGATTCATTTGCACTGTTTATTTTCAAAAGGAGAAGGTTCTGCTCTTTAAAGTTCATTTCTCCTCACATTCCTGATTAAATTATGTTTTCATTTTGTCTCATCTATATTTACATTGTAGTTCTCTACAGAAAACCATCTTACTGAGTGGAGATGAAATTGTTGCTAATGTACAGCCACTATTTGTTTCTTCTTTTTGTTCTATAGGCTGAAATGGAAGCAACCATAATAATGAATCATCAGTCTGGTTTGTGATTCAGTACATCTTTAGAACCTCTGAAATATTTCTAAGTTAATGGAATACTTTTGTTCTACGACGCCATGAGGTCATCAATGATGACTTGCATGTCAAAGAGTTTCTGTAACGATGGCCTTAAGATGGAATCACAGGTTAGAACATTTTCTTTAATATTGTTTGGAAGTATATGACCACCTCTTTCACTAGATATTTCAATCATCTGACAATTCAGAGATCATTCCATCTCCATGTTGTGTGTAAACTGTTGTTTATGTGACATATTATATTTTTGTCCCCTTCTTTACAGCTACAATTGTTTTTATTTTTTATAGATTTATTTGGAGTTTCATAGAATTTCACACCTAAAAACTCATTTCTATGCTGAGTTAGACCAACATCTCCCCATCTTCTGAATGTATTCAGGAGGAAAGCTGCTCACACAGAGAAGGCTTTGATCAGATCTTATGACATCCAGGTGAGTGGATTGTGGTACTTTATGTATGAGAACAATAGAAGTGGGAGTTTTGGTGAAGCAGCTCTGTTTGAACTCCCATGACTTTAGACTAGAGCAGTGCTATCTAATGACATCATGACCCACTACAGACCATAGATTAATATTCAACGTGCTGCTGTCCTCCGTGCTCTCCCAACGTATCTGCATGAAGATGACTCTGGATTTCTGAAGACGTGTGATGGAAGTATTTTTTTTCAATCAAACCATTGCAGGTTTTCATTTACTGTATAACAGTAGTTATTTTCTTTAGGTGCCACAGCCAGATGAACCAGAAATCAACAACGTACCAGTTGATCTTCTCCTGTCTAGTGCTGGTTCAACAGATACTATTGGCTTCTTCACTGACAAGGTTGCTGTTGTGCTTGAGGGTAACATAGATGTGGAGTTCCCCACACTGGCTGAAGGGTATGCTGTGCTTTTTGGACTAATTTCTGCACTGCACCTGAGTTACCATAAAAACTTGACCAATACTTGTGACTTCATCCAAAAGTCTTGATGGTCCTGGAAGATAATAAGTTGAGACCTAGAGTGTTGAGCCTCAAAAATGACCTTTTGTTGAATGAGTAACACTTTAAATCATGAAAGGATAACACACTTGGTTGAACCACACTGAAAGACTGTTTCTTTACATGCGTTTTTAACATGTTGTTCAACTTGTTCCAATTTTAGACGTGTTTGTGGAGTTTACACATGGAAAGAAAGGTCAACCTTTTTGCTACACTTACATTTCAAGTGTTTGTGTGTCATTTGGACTGTTGACCAGAATTTAGCTTCTTGTGTCTCTGAATTATTTTTTCATTTATGTTTCATGTATTTCCCTGAAATCACTGAACTTTTGTTTGGTTGTTTAAAGGGATCCTCCACAAATGTGGCCTAAAAACCTTTGAAATGTCATTATTAGAATATCTAAGCCTAACAAAGCACTTTCCACCATAATTGTTTTGTTAACTTTTTTTTTAAAAGGGACTCCTTTACCATTTTCGAGTCTGTGCGGTGCCAGGTTGAAATGACGTCATTGATGACACTGCACTTTTCAGTCCATTGAGTTCTATAGGAATGAAAGCATTCAGGGTCAGTTTTTTCAGTCAAAATGACAACAGCACAGTTGGAATTGTCGCCCCCTGTGGTCACAAATTTTTTCGGTTCACAGATTTTGTTTATCAAATTTTGGTAAACAAAGATTTACATGGACTTTTTTTAAACTTTAACTGATTGTTAGAGCAAAACAAAAAATTACAACAAGTTACAACACTGAAAAAGCTGCTACATGATCCTGAATGCTTCACCTCCTACAGAACTCAATGGACTGAAAAGGGCGATTGGTGTCATTAATGACATCATTTCAACATGGCGGGAGTCCCATTTAAAAAAAAAAGTGGTGCAAAATATTGCATTTTGTTAAGCATAGATCTGCTAATAAAGTCATTTCAAAGGTTTAAGGCCACATTTGTAAAAACAATGGAGGATCCCTTTAAGATTTATCTGTTATACTTTCTGTGAGAAGTAGGGTTTTATGATAAAAAAGACTTTCCTAAAAATTTTAAAATGCTCCAGGATTAACGTGTTGGTTTTATATTTGAAACACAAGATAGTTTTAACTTAATCTTGTACCTAGAAGTTGTACGTGGCCACTTGCCAAAGTTGTGACTGTTTGAACTGCTAAGAAGTTGTCAGTTATTCAATAAATGACCTGCATTTAAGCTTTTTGTGCTCACTCACAATTTGTTTGTCTTTGGTGTATTTTGAGTTAAACTAACTTAAAAATATTTTTCAAGTACTTGAAAATATATCTTAATTCAACGAAGAAGCGTTAAGTTAACATCACATTAAAAATTGATTGCAGACAACATTAAGTAATTTTGTTAAAATCAAACAAAAAAATTGAGTTTAAAGTAATTGATTTTTATGATTAATGTCTATTAAAAGAAACAATTTAAGAGTACCTAATAACATATATTACTTTTGACTCAAAAAACTTAGTTATTGTCATTTAAAATAGTTATGTAACCATTACTTAAAAAGAGGCTTCTCTTAACTTAAAAGATTAAGTTAAAATGATGATTTTTTTTATTTTGTTGATGTAATCAGTTTCAACTAATCTTAATTGATAAGAATTTAGCAATTCTGATTCCATTTCTGAGTCATTAAACCTTTCACTCTGGAGATGTTCTTTAGGTGGTAGAAGATGTTTTTGTGATAGATTTGATCTGATGCTGAATGTCAGATCTGAGTCAATCAGAACACCAAGGTTTTTGACTTGGTCTTTATCTTCTAAAGATCCAGACTCAGATACTTGCTGACAGCAGTCCTCTTTTCCTTGTTACCAAAGACAATCACCTCCATCTTGTCATGGTTTAGTTAAAGAAAGCTCAAGCATCTCTTCTTGTCTTCTATTAGTTTTTTAATGCTTGGTGAAAATAGGGCTCTTGTTTGAAGTTAACTTGAAGTTTAGTCAGTAGCACAATGGAGGACAATATGGAATCTCTGAAATGTCGGATTAAATTGTGTATACGTGAGTTTTAAGGATCAAATGACCACATGTTGATATTTTACTTGGTTGATTTCTTGCTTAAAATGCTTTCAGAAATTTCAAAGGTGGAGAATCAACTGGGATATTTAGCCTCAGTGTGCTTCAGGTTTTTGTCATTGTAGGTTCCAAATGCATGTTGAGAAACTTGGAAGTATACTTCAGTGGGAACGGTCTTCATCATGCTTTAGTATGTAGTCGAGTATTCACTCATTGACTTTGTAGTGTGCTGTACGTTAGTGTACCATTTTGAACACAGCCATGGACTCAAATGTGCACATGGATACATTGTGGGGAGTATGTGAGAACCTTTATTCATTTACTTTTAAAAAATTAAGCCATTGTGTTGTGCAATAAAAATATTATTTCACACCAAAATCTCACAAAAATATGGATAAAATATAAAGTCACCTGCCAGACATTGAAAAGAAAAGAAACCAGGGGCATATATTTACTTGTCATGATTATATAGTGTGACTAAAAAGGCTCAGGGCCTAACCTGACGACAAAATCCCCGGAGTCGTCTCTGAAAACATCATTGTTTTCAAAGACTGATACAGCTGATGTAGCTCAATTCAAAAACACCAGAGGTGAAAAATCATCCTGGTTGTCATTTCCAAGAATACGTTTTAGAAAAGGAACAACTTTGAAAAGATTGATGTGGAAATCTCTGGAGCTCGCGTCTGAATTGACCAGGCCTCCTGATTGGCAGAGTTCCTTTGTTCCCCAGCTGACCACACCCACCTGTGAAGAGACACACCTCAGAGTATGGACAAAAGGGGAAGAAAGAAGTGAAATGAGTCGTTCCCTCTTCCGTACACGGTTGATAATAATGGTTAGGAATTATATAGCAATATTTTAGAGGAGACTCAAAGTGCATTACAGAAGTTACAGAAACCATGAATAGTCATCCTATCTCCTTTCCTATCCACTTTTCCTTAACCCTGTGGGTGACATCACAGGGTTAAGGAAAAGTGTTAGGAGACTTCCTAAGGGAGGTAGGGAAAGGCCATCACATTGTTGGTGATGTAATAATCCGAGTTAGTGCAAGGTTAGTGACTAGGGATGTAACAATTAATCGTAAGGCAGTTAAAAATCGATTCATAGATATCAAGGTTCATATAGATGCTGTGAAAATTCAATTACAGTACTTTTTTTGACCAGCAGAGGGTGCTATCCAGAATGGTAAATGGTAAATGGACTTGATTTTATATAGAGCTTTATCACCACTGAAACAGTCTCAAAGCGCTTCACATATCAGCTCATTCACCCAATCACTCTCACATTCACACACCAGTGGGACAGGACTGCCATGCAAGGCGCTAGTCGACCACTGGGAGCAACTTAGGGTTCAGTGTCTTGCCCAAGGACACTTCAACACATAGTCAGGTACTGGGATCGAACCCCCAACCTCTCGATCAGAAGACGACCCACTACCACCTGAGCCACGGTCGCCTGAGCCACCGTCGCTGGAATGTTGACGGGGCTGGCGGAATCTGCTACTACTCTCTTTCTAGCCGCCTTCTACTCTTAAATATGTAGTGATTCATTACCCCTTTAGCACCGAAAGAATATCTAATATTATGTGAATATCTGTAAAAGTCACGTTTTTCTATTAGCTCTGTCTGCTAGCATAGCATCTCTTCTTCACTGCACAGAATAGCTGCATCCCAACCGACCACTGGGTTACCAGCGCCCTCTGCTGGTCGAAACAAATATCTGGCATAAATACAGGGCAATGACTGTTTTTTTTTTTAAAGTCCAATTGTTAAGGAACAAAATACATTTTCAGTTGCACTTTTAAATAGACAAACAACGATTATGCAGTTTTGCATTGTTTACTATAGAACCATAATTTAAATTTATAGGCTTCTTCTTTATTTGTATTATTCCTTTATTTATTTCATTCAAGATTTATTTGTAGTAAAATTGCATTGCATAGTTTATCAAGAGATTCTTTTGACAATGAAAAATAAAAGGAAAATAGTACAGTGTTCCCCCCCCCCCAAAAAAAAACAAAGGAATATTTTTCAGTCATTTATGTACAGTCCCATTATGTAAAATAAATCGTGAGAAAATTGTATCGTGAACCCAGTATCGTGAATCGTTACATCCCTATTAGTGACGCATGCCGTAGTGGCAAAACTACAAATTACCCAAAATGGACTACTACAAGCCATTTATAACACTTTCCTCTGTGCCTCTAACCGCTGATATAATCTCCAATATCTCAAGGTTTGAATGTAGGCTACAAGGCTACGAGGAACTAAAGTGAAACTAAAAGAACGTCACATTGCGAATGGTTGCTCACACTCACCTTCCCATCAGAAATCAACATTAATCCAAAAAAAGTATGATTTTAGGAAATTCTTACATTTATGCTAGATACATGCCTACATGACAGTGTAGGCATACACATGTACAACTGCACAAAGCATTCCTAGGTGAATGAATTATGTTTCCATCAATGCTCTGATCAGCGGGTCCATTTAAATGTTGTCGCCGAAAGGAATTGTGGGGCAGCATTATGTGATCTCCTTTGGTAAAGGATGCATCAGTGTTTCCCAGGCTAAATAAGGTTATAAAAGAAGCATTGAGCCTCCTTTCCTTGGCTTTTAGAGAATTGGAATGCTCCTTATCATGACCGCCACTTAAACATTTCTGGGGGTTGAGGAAAAGTGGCTACAAAAGGAGATGGGAGATAATTTACGGACGAACCCCACTATTCATTCACACCAGTCATACCAGTGGTGGTACAGAAGTGTGGCTGCCATTTTGTGCCTACGGCCCCTCTGACCGCCACCAACATTCATGCACAATTCATACCAGGCAATGTTCCAATCCTCACCTGTACGGTGCGATAGTCATAGTCCTTGAACACAGCACCACCAGAGTCACCTATAGCACACACACACAGACACACACACACACACACACACTCTCTGATTTGGCCTACATTTTGCATGCATAAGCTAGAAATGTTGCGTGTAAAGATACCTGTACATGCTTTATGGTCAACAGTAGGATATTGGCCACCAGTGCAGAGAAAGTTCTCAGTTACAGGAATTGTGACATTGTCTGTGTTTACGTTTGGTGCTTCAAGAGCATGTTTAATGCATTCGGGTCTCTGTTTGGGAGAGGTACCAAAGTTCTTTAGAAATGTAAAAGCAACACATGTACACAATAAAAGGCCGTAGAGTATTTACTCACGTTATCGCCCAACTTAGCCTGCACATCTTTTACGAGTACTTCGTTCACTGTGTCATCATTCACCGACGCCCTGGTGAGGAAACTCAAATGTACAGTGTCATCACCGAGCAAAAGTTCCTCTGTGAACAAACAAAACACACTCACACTTCACCTCAGGTTGTCAATGATCAACAATTTAGGTCTCGGTTCCCAGAGGAATTACTCCACCTTGTTGTTTGCAGGTGGAATTTTTGTCCAATCTTAGAGCATCTCTGGTCTCCGTTGTGCAAGGTATGCAAATAGGTCTGAAGACGAAAAGAAAGATGCAGTGTTTACATCTTTTTTTAAATGTTTTTTTGATTTCTTTGATTTATTAAACAATGAGGCCTTGTCATTATCTGAGAAAATAAGTTAGGGTCTCCAGCAGCTTTATTCCTAATTAGAAGGTGTGGCCAAAATTTGGACTGGTTGTGTGTTTGAATCATGGACATCTTACCGCACTGTATCAGCGATTACAACATGTTCCTCGAGTTGAATGAGAGCCACATCATAGTCATAGAACACCAGAACACCCTGTTCTTTTCTGGCACCGGGGTCAAATTTTTCATGTACGAATAAATTTTTTACTCTTCTCACTGTAACCACAAAAGGAATTGGTATGACTTCAATTTACTGTAAAACAAACCTAGAAATTGGTAAAATGTTTGATATCATGCATTGTCAGAGATGGGCAACTTTTAACCCAGCATGGGCCACAAAAATGTATATGTCTCATCCGAGGGTCACATTATTAACATTCATGTCTACATTTAGAATAATGACCAATCTGAGCATTAACACAGGAAAGAACAAAGGGTTTAATCTGTTTTTGTTTATTTTTCTGTTATTTCTGGAGTCATTTTGTGTACTTTTGTTGTCCTTTTAGTTATATTATTTTATAATTTTGTGCATTTTACTGCCAGGATGTCAGTTGCCCATGTCTGCCCCAACATCAACCCCCTTACAACCTTTTTTAGATGCCTCACTGATCAGATGAGTTTATCTCACCCGTGTTCTTTCCATCACTGATTTCTACTGTGACGTGCTCAGGTCTGTCCTGTTTCCGGAAGCAGTGAGCAGCAGTCAGGATAAAGTTTGATGTTACCAGTGAGCCGAAGCACTTTGTTAGGTCTAAATACGTTAAGACCGTTGCTAAAATGTGAATGTTGGGTCTAAATACGTTAAGACCGTTGCAATCACAACTCAGGGAGAAAAACACTATCTGACTTAAAAGGCGACCAGAGGCAGAGAGGTGCGAGCTGCAGCTCGGAGAAAAACCCAACAAAAAGAGACACAAAAGTCCGATATAAGTTGGATTGCTCTGATGGTGATGCCTCAGAACCAGGTATTTATTATAGAAAACATAGACCACACCCAGAGGGCTGTGCAACAGCGCTCTGGGTGCAGGCTTAATACCATATATGGTAACACGAAAACTTTGGGGGAGAAAAAGGCTCATATGTCCCTGCAGTGGGTCACATACCCCCACACTGGCCCAAACTAGTTTAAACCAGCTATGGTGGACAATGGATATGTTTTGCAAACACACACACACACACACACACACACACACACACACACACACACACAGTTAATCATGGATAATTTCATATTCTAACTATCGTTTAATCATTTAACTATAACTAATAAAGTAATAAAAACCACACAGACTATAACATATCTTACATATCCGCCCTGTTGTGGGTTTGGAAAACATCAAGCAGACGGGCGTCTTCACAGGTTTACCCGGTGCCATCATAGGACCAAAACAACAGGGATGACCACCGTGAGGTGGGGCGAAAACCCGACAGCTAGTACGGGAAAAATTCCCCACCGTCCCCCCCTGCTGGGGCGAACATCGATTCTGATCCACGGTGATCTGGAGACAGTTCAGGGTGTATGTACAACTGATGACCCAAAACCATGGTGTTGAAAATAGGGCTTTAGGTCTCAGTGTGTGTTTGGAGTTGGTAAGGGAGGGTCAGAGGTTACCAGCACATAACCCTCCAGTAGCAGTGAACCTTTACCGCTCACTGTGATGATGGGAAGGTGTGGCAGGGTCTTAGTCCATCAATGGGGCAGATGGGGAGAGACCCATAACATGGAGTTGGTACTCTGGGGAGGCCTGAACCTGCATAGCACCGATGATCATGTTGTCTATGCCTTTCTTCACACAGGGGACGATGCAGCAGCAGGCAAGACCAACGACCAGCAGCACAGCCAGAAGAGGGAGACCCAGACGTAGCAGGAATTGGAACCAGGAGCCTTGGAACAGCCAGTCCCACCCGGATGAATGGACATTGGACTCGTCAGCTGACATGGCACCTTCCAGGTTGCGGAGTGTTTGCAGGGCGTCTTCGATGGACTCCGAGGAGTTATTAGGTATGTATGTACAGCAGGTAGCACCCACCATAGCACACACACCACCTGTGGAAGCTAAAATCGTATCTAAAGCCATACGGTTCTGAATAGCCATTTGCGCGGTGGCCGCTGTTCTAGCATTCATTTTGTTATTAACAGCTAAAGATGCATTAAGAAGCATGTGAAAGCGGTATTGGAGGGTCTCTACCATAAGGGAATTCTTACCCACGCCTATATTAGGGAAAAGAGCATGAACGACTTTTTGACTAGTTGACCAATATCTATGTTCGGGAGGGACATCTGAGCCCCATATTGCATCATGAGGTGTGAAGGTTATAATCTCACGACGAGAACGACTAGGCATTGTCATATGAACTATGAAAGACCCATCTGTGACTGCTACTGGTACACAAACGGCTGACATATTAATTGGAGGGGAAGGATAAACTTTATCACCGCACTTCAACCAAACACCGTCTCTAGCAAACATTGGGACAACCGTACGAACGTTCTGAACGGTAGCACAATGGTTTATGTCTACTGATGGTAGACCTTTGGTGTTAGTTGGTGGACCATTAAATCGTACGCATAAAGGATAGCAGTGAGTATAATTACCACAAGGGACATCATTCGTGTTTAGGTGTTTAGCAGCCTGACCTAGGGGTTCGAGGGTCTTTAGCACTGGTAGAACAGGAGGGCACGGGGTCGCGGACTTATTTTGTAAACATTCTAGTACTTTCTTTGAGTCAGGGACTGGAAGGGACGCAGACAACAAAGTTGGGGATTTTACAGCATGCGGCAGATGTGAGCAAACATAGCAACTATCATTAGTTACTGTTCGTGCAGATAGTTCTACCATACGGTACCAAGAATTAGCGCGCAGACGATGATGGACGTGATTATTCTGTTCAGACAGTAATGCGAGTAACGAGTCAGGTTCTTCTGTTGGCATAGGTTTTGCATTTATAACTCGTATATTCTGTCTAACCTCAGGTGATAACACTATGTCCATGCGTGGTTTAACTACAATGGGAGTGGCCGGAGGTGTAATACAAATATCCACCCAAAAGATGGGATCTGTTCCTTGTACGTCAGGGCCGAATCCCATAAGCAAACAAGACGGAGGTACCGCGGTGGTGTTAACGGTTAGGAGTAGGATTTTTTGTTTCTGAACAATTGTTTTTCGCAATGACAGATATGCCGCTGTAACGGTACGTGTAGATGGTGTGAGGGGCCATGTAATAGGGGTGTAGCTTGTATGGAGGAGTACCTCAGACCAACCATGAGTAGACCATGATTGGTCTGCTCCCCGGACTTGCATGTACCATTCATAATTTACATAGTCCTTACCATGTTTCCATGGTGTGTAGCCTTTATTAGCCAGAGCCTCTAGTGGAATTGTAACGTCACTTAAAATGTCCGGTATTTGTGGTATGCACATAACGAGGTTAAAGCCCCCGGGGCATCTACCTATGTAATCATACCAAGGTGAGCTTAGAGCCCCTGCTAGCACTTCCTGGGATCCCACGAGGAGGAGGAGGAACAACAGATCCATCTCTGTGTTACTAGGGTGTATCACCTGCTGTGGTGGGTTTCTGTACCTTTTTTCCCGTGTGATTGGTGTATCCACGTCTGTCTTTCAGCTATCTTAAATGCAGTTGGTGTGGTTAGCAGAACTGTGTAAGGGCCGTCCCACCGTGGAGTACACCAGTGTTTTCTCTTAATCACCTTGATGAGGACCCAATCACCAGGACGAAGGGGATCTGAAACAGGTAAAGAGAGACTAGGCAGTGTATTAGCTTCAACAATTTCAGCATCTGTGAATAATTTAACCATCCATTTTGTTATTGGATCCAACTCTCCCTCCTGATCCTGCACCCACTTAGAACTGGTGAGGGGTAGGTGAAAAGGTCGTCCTGTGACAACCTCAAAGGGGGTCAAACCCTGTGTGTTTGGTGTTATGCGCATGTACATTTCTACCAGGTTAACACACTCTGGCCAGGGCCTGTTTGTTTGTTCTACAGTTTTTTTTAATCTGTTTTTAATGGTACCATTGTTGCGTTCTACCAATCCAGCACTAGCCGGGTGGTAGGAGCAGTGATGTTTTAATTCAATGCCCATGGCCTCTGTCAGCAGGAGTATTACTCTGTTAACAAAATGGGGTCCATTGTCGCTCCAAATCTGTCGTGGGATGCCATGTTGAGGTATTATTCGTGTCAAAAGGGCCTTTGCCACTGTCATTGCATCATTTGTTTTAGCGGGCACTATGGTGACCCATTTTGAGAATGAGTCCACCAGAACCAAACAATACGTATACCTCTGAATAGTGTGCAGTGTTATGAAATCCATCATAATGACCTCAAAAGGATATGTACCAGCTGGCGTCTTACCCCGAGGGGGCCTAACATTACCCTGAGGGTTATGACGACAACAGATGATACACTGACGACAAAAGTTTTTAAAATGGGTTTGGAGTCCTAGTGGTATATGAAATGACTGTTTGACTATATCTACCATCCCTCCTGTTGAGACATGGGCCAACCCATGGCTCATTCTAGCAACGACGTCAAACATACATCTAGGCAAACACGGCTTGTCATTTAACATAAATACTCCAGAGTCATTTTTAACAGCACCTTCAGTCACCCATTTTGTTTTATGTGAATCCAAACCATCCCTGCGCTGTACTATGAAGAGGAATGGAGAAAAATGCATTACTTAAATCAATTACAGTGAACCATTTTTGATGAGGTTGTAATTCATTTAACAATGTGTGTGGGCCTGGTACATTTGGAGCTCGTGATTTAACAGCCTGATTTACTGCTCTTAAATCATGTACCATCCTCCAGCCCCCCTGTGGCTTTTTTACAGGGAAGATGGGGGTGCTGCATTCAGCTGAGTCATGTTCCTGTAACACGCCTGCAGTCAGTAAATCATTAATTACAGGCTTTATTCCTCATCAGGCGTTCTAGTACGATATGGCTTTTTTCCCTGTCTTTTAAACCCTGAGCGTTCGCTCATTAGAGCTGCAGCCATGGCCTCAGCCAATACATTAACATTAGCTGATTCAGTTTTTGCTTTCTTTTTCTCAGTGACTTCATAAGCATGTTCGGCCCATTCCATTAGCTCTGGAACAGTGAGGGTACGGTGTGTGACACAGTTTGCTTTTATGAAATCTGACACGTTTGGCAACAAACCACTAATTAACCACATTTTTAGCTGTATTTGGTATGGATTATCCACCAGCGGAGAATGAGGAAGCCCGCTATTAGTCCTAAAAACCGTTTCTAAACGGGCACGATATTCCATTGGCGTCTCGTCTGATTTCTGACGACACGCACTTATTTCTTCGTGGCTTGGGGGTTTTGTGTAAGTCGCCCTAGTCACAGGTCCCTTTGTTTCTTGTCCTGCAACTGCTCCCCCCTCTTGTAAACCCCCTGCGGCCCCATTCTGTTGCTGATTTGTCTCCTCAACTCTACGCGGTACACACACGGTCTCATCAAAAGGCTGTATTTTAGCTGCTGCTAACTTCCCTGCAAACCCACAATTTTTGTACCAATCTTCTAAATAGCAACAACTACCGGGATACTTTCTCTGCATGAATTTCACATCATTATTTTCCATCAATGCTTTACGCTGCGCGTTACCCATGTTTTCAGCACGGGATTTACAGACACCGTTACAACAAAGAAACAACACACAAAGAAACAACACACAAAGAAACAACACACAACAACTCCCGTCTGCCCTCTGTCCCTTTACCACGCCGTGTGAGTTTTACGTCACCCACCACGGTCTTCACTCCCCGTTGTACGTCACGGGTACTATGGTGAAAAGAAACAACTTCTCACCTCGTCAGTGTTCTCCCTGGTTCGTGGGACCCGTCACTCCCCGTCCGGGTCGGTGCTGGAACAAGCTGTGACCACCCCTGCAAAGGAGGGGGTGCCGGCAGTTTTACTAATGGTCCGGTTGCGCCCGCACCGATCCAGACGAAAAGATGTAAGGTCCCGGGTTTCGGCACCAGTGTATGTTAGGTCTAAATACGTTAAGACCGTTGCTAAAATGTGAATGTTGGGTCTAAATACGTTAAGACCGTTGCAATCACAACTCAGGGAGAAAAACACTATCTGACTTAAAAGGCGACCAGAGGCAGAGAGGTGCGAGCTGCAGCTCGGAGAAAAACCCAACAAAAAGAGACACAAAAGTCCGATATAAGTTGGATTGCTCTGATGGTGATGCCTCAGAACCAGGTATTTATTATAGAAAACATAGACCACACCCAGAGGGCTGTGCAACAGCGCTCTGGGTGCAGGCTTAATACCATATATGGTAACACGAAAACTTTGGGGGAGAAAAAGGCTCATATGTCCCTGCAGTGGGTCACATACCCCCACACTGGCCCAAACTAGTTTAAACCAGCTATGGTGGACAATGGATATGTTTTGCAAACACACACACACACACACACACACACACACACACACACACACACACAGTTAATCATGGATAATTTCATATTCTAACTATCGTTTAATCATTTAACTATAACTAATAAAGTAATAAAAACCACACAGACTATAACATATCTTACACACTTCTTCACACCTTCATTCTTCAAATGAAAAAAACATGACCTAGAGTAATACCATTTGAGAAGTTCATTGTATTTTTAGCTAGAGCATTAAACACAATTGGTGTTTGATCAGCTACTATTTCACAGATGAGAAAGTAGTGGCTCAATGAAGACTTCTATCATCCATGTAAAAGTTTAAATTACAAGTAAATGTATTGTTTGTTCATTAACTCACTCAGTGCCCCTGACGAGATATCTCGTCATTTAAAATCCAAACGCTCAGCACCATTGACGAATAACTCGTCAATTGCATTTTTTTACAGGGATTACTAGAAAACACCCTGGCGGAGGTCCCTCATCAATATCTAAGCTGTGGGGTGTTGTAGTGACCAATTGTGCCCTGAAGATGGCAGCAGTGCGCCTTTAGATGAGAGATTAGCCACTGATGCTACCCAGCAAAACAAGAAAGAAACAGTAACGAGTGAGGTTATGGTGCTCCAGAGTGATATTGTGACGTACCCAGCAGCTCACAGCACCACACCCTAACACAGAACATGTGTGGACCTGAGTGGTTTATTGATAATGTTGTGATAATGAGATAAAACCATCAACTAACCGGGCTAAACGGGTCATCTCTGTGTGTCGGGAGGAAGAGGAAGTTATAGATAGATAGTCATAGTAGAAAATATTCTGCGGGTCCTTCCCTCAGAGGAGCTAACATGCTAACGTTAGCCAGACAGCAACATCACAGTAATATAACATGTTCTGTTAAAAGCATGTTACTGCAGCGCTTCTCTCTCTCTATGTGCACACACCTCAGCAACAGCAGCAACAACACAGTGTCACTTACAGCAGCTCACATGGAGGCTGCTGCGTGCACATGAACAACACATGCACTACAGAGTTCTAGTGTAACAATTACAAATCAAACATAATGTAAATCAAGCAGCAGTAATGACCTTTCAAGCAGAAAAGTCACCAATTCAATCTTCTACTCCTCCAGACCATACACTGTAAAAAAAGACGGCTCTCCAGCCCGGGAAAGGGGCGGGGACTGTGAGCGACACCTGTCAGACAGCCCATCAAACACAATCCTGGCTCTGATTGGTTCTTTTTGCTCGGCAATCTGCCAAAGGCAGCAAGAGCAGCAGGGGGGCGGGGCTCAATGAGCCTGTTTTTTTTTGCACAAACTACTAGTTTCATGTAAAGTTCTCCTTACATAGTGACAGCTTTAGCAAATATGACAAAAAGTCACTTTTATAAGAGCTGCAGACTGCATCTTTAAGCCAACATTAGAGGAGACAAGATCATTGGAAGATTAAATGCAGGGGATCTTAAATGGTGGGTTTGCGACCCAAAAACAATGGGCCCATTTTTAGTTTGTGAAAGTTTTCCTGAGTTATCCTTGCATTTTATTTTGAAAGTGATTCATTTTTGCCTTCTATTCCCTCCTTTAACAAATTATAAGCAAAATGAAAATAAAAAAAATAGTAAACAGTAACTGGCTGCAACAGTTTTTGTTCATAGAAAACTTTAGGTTATGTATATAACCCCAGTTCTATAAGTAATATGAGTAAGATTCCTCAGAAGCATTTTTTTTAATCTGCCGATCCTGACTGGCCTGTGAAGCACGTCAATCCGCTAAACACCTCTTTTCCTTGTTCGAGCAAGAAGGGTCGTCTGGTGAGACATCTCACTCATATTACTCATAGATCCAGGGTTTCATACAAAACCTAAAGTTGTATTTCAAAATATTTCATGAGATGTCTCACTATGGGGTATGGAAACTCCTGTATTGCAGACATGCTAATCGAGCGGTACCAGCCCCCAGAGCAGAAGTCTGATTACATCAGGACAGTAAAACCGCCCGTACCACGCACGGGGAGGAAACGTACAGCATGTAAAAGGGGACAAACGTGAGTGGTGAGGTACAACTCTCCGCCGCACAGATGTCCTGGACAGACACTCCCCTGAACAAAGCCAAGGATGTGGCAAGACTCCGAGTCAATTGTGCATGCAGACCAACAGGCGGCTGCAGACCCTGACTCGAGTAAGCCAAAGCAATAGCCTCCACCACCCAGTGTGATAGGCGTTGCTTAGTAACAGGCGTCCCCTTGTGGAAATTAGCTCAGGAGACAAACACACCTGATCGCTCCTCCTGAGGCTCCTCGTCATATCCATATAGGTGCAGATTGCATGGACTGGATATAACACATGCGGTCGCTGCTCACCCTGTGAGGCAAAAAAGGCCACATCCTTCGGCACAAAGGCCTGGTTGGGTCTCAAAATTACCCTTGCATCACCTGGAAAGAGCTGAGCGCACCAAGGGTGGACCGAAAGCGCAGGTAACAAGACAGCCTTAAGAGAGGCAAACTTCAGGGCCCGCCTTCTCCAGTGGTTCAAACAAAGGATGTTTTAAGTCCCTCCAGAACCACCGCCAGATCCCACGGTGGTACTGCGTGCTCCCTTCATAAACTGGCCGATCAGTTGGTGCTGACTGTTTGTCCTCAAAGCCAACGTGACAGGCCGCCAAGTACATTTTCACAGTGGAAAAGGCTTTGCTTTTGTCAATCAGGCCCTGCAGGAATGACATATTCACCCCCACCAGGCACTGAAAGGGGATGTGACTCCTCTGGAGACACCAGAGGGGGGAATGTGTAAAGAAGCATGCACAGCCACTGTGCACTAGCGCATCAACGCCAAGGAGAGTATCCTTGCTGTGCAGGGAGCAAAACTTTGCGCACTGCTTGGCCCATCCGAAACGGACCCCTAACCGTTGCACCACATGTGGGTGTAACATTCATTCCCCGAATACCGGCATGCACCTGGACAACAGGTCTTAACCCGTGTTCAGGATCCCCGGGGCGTGCGTCACCCTCAATGAGAGGAGACAGCCGTAGCTCAACAGGATCTGTTTACGCGTCAGCATACGCAACCGATGAGAGCGCAACCACCCTGGCGGTAGAGGTACGCCACAGATATAGTACCATCCATCCTCACCAGGACATGATGTCCCCTGAGAGACGGAGAAGGAAGTATACCGGTGAGAGGAACACCGCTGAGAGCCCCAAATAATTTAAGTGAGAGCGCCGGAGGTCCGCATTTCAGCGGCCCTTTACAGTACGGCACATGTGTTTTTTTGTGTTTATGTTGAACATTATTACTAGTTTTTGTACTAAAGCTGTAAGGGAACATTCTAAGGCTAAACACAACTGTTTTATGATGCTGATGCCACTTTAATTTTTGATCTTTGATTTTAATAATATTCAGGTTGTTTTGTGTTTTATTTATTTCACAATTCCTTGTAATATTTACAGTTTCTGCTGGTCTCAGATAAATAAACTGGTATTGAAAGAATACTTAGTGTTCAGTCAGATTGGTGTTTGTAAAGATTAATACTGAGCAGAGTTTAGTTCTGTTAATGTAATGATTATAAACTGTAGGGTTGGATACAGTAACAATTCATTTATCAGAAGCTTTTATACAAAACAATGTTAATACAGGAGCACAGTTGATCAACAGTGGATTATTATATTATTACAGCACTAATATGAAGCTGTACGGACACAAATGACCCAAAAAAAAAAAAAAAATTTTAATTCTAAGTAACTCAAAAGTTGCTTTTTCCAGTAACGTATTACTTTTTGGTGTAAGTAATCAAAATAGTAAGTGAGTTACTTTGTGAATGAAGTAACTATAGTGGTAACTAGTTACTTTTGTTTCAGTGACTAGCACAACACTGGTCATGACGCACGAGGTCGAGCCCACATGAGGCCATCCACAGCTGGGATACTTCCCTGTGGAGGCCACCAAGGCAGAATACAGAGAGGGTTCGTGGGCTACAGGGAGTGTGTATCCTATAGTGAGACATCTCACTCATATTACTCATAGAACCGGGGTTACGAAAGTAACTTATAGTTATTCACATAAGCCATGTTCTATGAGCAATATGAGTGAGAGTCCCACACATATGAAAAAGAACCTGCACTGAAAGTGCAGGAGAAGCGACAGCATTGTCCCTTTGTTTTACAGTAAGAGGAGAATCTCCCGTGAAACGCAGGCTGCCTCCAAGTGCTACTGCAGATAACCTGATTCATGACACCCCAAGTGTCATCGCCCCTGGGGTGATGACACTTGTCATAAATCATATTAATTTAACATAATCAAATGAATTGACACAGGACCGACAGTACTGAAACGGAGGCAGAGAGGAAGAACCTTAGGTTATTTACATAACCCTAATTCTATGAGTAATACAGTATGAGGTGAGAAATATGATGAAAATAGAACCCCAGAGATCACTTGTCTAACCAGAGAGAGATCTCCTTCCCTGTAGACACGGGCCGATTCACCCTGGATCAGTGAGTGTATCACACAAACAAACAGGGAACAGCTGCAAGCAGCAGCCAGTGAAGGCTACTTCGTGCTGGTCAGAATTTATTTATTTTTTTGTCTGCACATGCTGTCAAAGGTCAACACTACAAGAACTGCAATCTTTTTAGACAGCAATGCATTGTATTTATTTTTTTGTTATTGCAATTAAATAAATTGCATTATTTTATTGCATAATTGTGACCGTCACAGCCCTCCCTAAGGAAGGGTAAGAAACACTTTTGTAAAGGAGGTGTCAGGAAGGAGACCCACACTTGTGACCTCAGATAAGACTGTAACTAGGGACTAATTATAATTCTTCAATCTCTCCAGGTTGTCCGGCCAGAACAATGAGAAAGACAGGATTCACACTCATGCAACTCTTTATTGCAGGTTGCAATAGATGGCGCTGTACATGATGTTCACGTTTTCTAAACAAATGGAATAAAACAGAATAATGAGTGATGGTTACTAAGACTAATGATAATAATAAAGAAATGCCAATAATAAGAAGTCTAAATGACTATGCTCTATATAAATGATAAATTCACTGAAGTGTAAAAAAGGACACAAACCTAAATAATACATGTATACCTTAGTTACACTGTAAAGTAGTTTGTTATAGTAAACTCTGATAACTAACCCAAACTACAAAACCGGGATTATAATTAGGCTGGCAAAGAAAGGGTTAAATTTTAGCTGAACGCTGGCAAATGGCTGAGATGCATCCACGTGCATCACACGTGTAGAGTGAAGCCTTGCACATTAACAATTATTCTCACAAGAAACACGGTGAATACTGTAAATAAACTACACTAAACATAGACAGGCAATACATATGACATGAACTTACATTCTCATGGATGCTATGAACACATGAATGAAGAAGAAAGAGAGGTTATTCCGTGAAGTTGCTGGAAGGATTGAACAAGTCTCCCCGAGGAAAGATACCTGCGCACTGACTTACCTGAAAGTTAGGATGGAGAATACTGACTCCTGATTGGTGGAGAGAAAAAGGAAGTGAATTGTGATGGTTGCTAAGCTGTAACAAGGCAGGGCTCTTTACATAGATATATGAAAATAGAAAGTGAAACTAAGATAAACTAAATTTTACTTTGGGGATAATTCTGAAAACACACTAATTTTGGTAGCAAATCAAGAACCTTGTTAACAGCTTTATTAAGGGAGAATATAAAAAGAGAGAGCAGTGTTACACCTAGGTGAGGGGGTGGGGGGGAAGTGGAGGGGGAAGAGAGCAGGGAGGAGCCATTCAAGGAAGAGAAATGGAAGGTGGGGAGGAGTTGATTACTGTAAAGTGAGATTGAGATGTTGAAGTTGTAGACGTGAGGTTTAACATAATGGTGGTGTCTGTGGACAGAGGGAAGGAGTGAGTGGTAATACTGAAACAGGTGTTAGGATCAACGTGTCTAAGGTTAAGCCCACTACAAGTTTTATTCCACAGTCCAAGGCATGCTAAGTGCATCGTAGACCGATGTATGTGCAAGATACCGCCACTGTAAACCCAAGCGCTGCCCCGGACTCGAGGACGCAGCCAGAATAGCAGAAAGAGCGGGGGCCAGGGAGCCCAGAGAACCCCCCCCGGCTGAGCAGCCCCCCAGAACGCCGTCAAGACACCAAGCCGAGAGGCAGCCACCGCCCCCCACATACACACCCGAGAAAGCACCTAGAAGCCGTGAAGCCAGCGCACTCCGCCCCCCAACACCCAACCTTAAGGCCCCCACCGATTCAATCAATGCATGTAACGCACTGCATTTAACGTTCAGTAATGATAACGCCGTTGTAACGGTGTGAAAAGTAATTAGTTAGATTACCCCGTATTACTTAAAACTGATACAAAAAAGATTTCTAGAAATGTTGGCCAACTGAAAAGTATGAACATGAAAAGTATGAGCATGTACTCAATACTTAGTTGGGGCTCCTTATACCTGAATGACTGCAGCAGTGGGCGTGGCATGGAGTGGATCAGTCTGTGGCACTGCTCAGGTGTTATGAGAGCCCAGGTTTCTCTGATAGTGACCTTCAGTTCTTCTGCATTGTTGGGTCTGGTGTCTCACATCTTCCTCTTCACAATACCTCATGGATTGTCTATGGGGTGAAGGTCAGGCCAGTTTGCTGGCCAATCAAGAACAGGGACACCATGGTCCAAAATGTTCTAATTTTCTGAGATACTCAATTTGGTGTTTTCATTAGTTGTCAGTTATAAATCATCAACATTAAAAGAAATAAACACCTGAAATATGTCAGTCTGTGTGAAATGAATGTATACATTATACAAGTTTCACTTTTTGAATGGAAATACTTATATAAATCAACTTTTTCATGATATTCTCATTTTATGACCAGCACCTGTGTATCTATGAGAGCACCGACCCAGGGCGGGCTCCAGCGTGGACTCTCTCTCGCCTTTTCTGAGGGAGAGAGTGGGTAAAATGCCGTGATCCGCTCACCTCAAGAGGCTCCGTCCACAATGCGGTGGCGCCCTCTCTCGGTGGAGCAGTGCTTTTCCCCCCGGGGTGATTATCTCACTGCACGCCCAGGGAGCAGCGTAATGACGGGGCTACGCTGCTCCTGAGACGAGGGGTGTCGAGGCCTTCCACGGATGGGG
>NW_021145173.1:5000-78318 GCF_900634775.1 Gouania willdenowi
AGTTAGTGTTTAACTTAGTGTTAGTATCTTTTAAAATGATAGTTGTGTGTTTTGTTTTGTATTTTTGTATAAATGTAGTTAAAAGTCAGGATATGACTTGTGAACTGAAGATGTAACTGATGCTGAATTATTTCACACCACTGTTAGCTAAACTGAGGCCTAGAAGTTAAGCTTAAAGCAACATACTCAATGTTCATCGAGGGTCAAAATAAATATGCAAATCTTGTGTTTAATTTAAAATGAATATGTGGAAAAATACATTATTTAGTTGTTTTTTCTGGTTTTTTTTGTTTTGTTTTCAACATGATCACATTTCATGTTATTTTTTTTTTTGTTAACAAATGGACTATGGAACAAAAAGATTGAAACTGAACAGTAATTTTCTGCACACTCGTTTTGTGTGTAGGGTTTTTTTTCTGAGGAGAGACAATATACGTACAACAGAGAAGCTGTTCTCACCACCACAAGATCATCATCGCTGCTCAGAGGAATGCTTCTCCAGGACAGGGATGCGAGGATGAAGTGATGGTCCCAGGACCAGTAAGGATCGCACCAAAGGAGTTATATTTTATTTTGATACTTTTTCTACTGAGATCTCAGGTATTTTTCTTTTGTCCTTGGCCCAAGTTAACAAAAAAAAAGAAACTCACGGTTGAAAATTAACAGAACATTCCAAGCAGAGAAACTTGAAGGCAAATGCTTTATTTTTTATTATGTTATTTTTGTGAATATTTTATATAGATGAGAGTCTGAAAAGAACTATTGTTGAGTTTGGGTCCCAGTGAGGGATACATTTATTTTCATTGTAGATTTGAAACAATTTTGGTTGAACATTATTTTTATTTAGGTTATTATATATGAGTGAAATGTGCCTCAAAGATATATGAATATATCATTGCTTTATACCATCCAAGACACAACACCAGGATGCAACATGATTGTTGAATAAATTTAGTTAGATTTTCTTTTTTCTAAAAACTAAGTAACGAATCTGTGTGTTCATGTAAGTGAGAATTTTTTATTTATGTTACTATCAATCTCCCTTTTCCTGAACCTGCTGGAGTTTAGAATTTAATGAACCTGTGATTATGGAACTGTAGGAACTTGATGTAGGATTTTTTTTTTTAACCATAGATTTTGGGTATTACAGCCAAGGTCAACAGTAAGTTTACCCGTTACTGGGAGACACAGGTTACATGATAATGAAAATTAAAAAAAAAAAAACTGATTAAAATTATACTTTTACTTTCTAAAAATACATATTTTAAAAAATAAAGTAAATAAATAAATTAAAAAAGTAATTTTTAAATAATTAAAAATATAATTAATTATTTTTTTTTTTTTATTTATCTATTTTGCACAATTAAAAAAATCAATACATAATAGTCTGTCAGAAAGTCTTACGTTTACAGTTCTTTTATTCTGAAACTGCTTGGTTGTTATGTCATTTCCTTTCTGAGCTCATCCATTCTCAGTACTAATGTAAGGAAGTCAAAAATGCATAAGTTTTATTTAAAACAACCACCCCCTATTTTTAAAAAATATTTTCTACAATATGACTCTTGACTTTAAATGGTGTGCAGTTACACCGCTTGGTCAGATGATGGCGACCTCATGCTTGTAGGGCAGAAAGAGAATAAGAGATTGGGCCAAATCAGCGCGTCTCAGAAGTAAAATGGCGCTGGCTCGATAAAGATGTGAAAACTACGTCTCTCTCTCTTCATTCACCTACAGGTACAGTTTTACAATAGTGTATGCCTTTTACTAACCCATACTTTAAAGGAAATGGTTAGGAATCCGGTTAGTGAAGTTGTATGGTAGATTTTGAACTAGGAGAAACTGATATTTTGTTCAAAGTTAATAGTGTATGGCTGAGCGTTACCACCGCCATTAGAGTAAGGAAGGAGAGCACGAGGTACCGTCAGTGTATCTTATAAAAAAAAGCTTTAGAATGTATAGTGTTTGACTTGATAATGTTATTGTGACTATGTTCAAAATGTTTGTCTATGTTAATAGAAGTATGTTTCAAATGTTAACTGTATGAAACTACAGTACAGTGTTAAATGTTATATTAAAACGGTCCCTTAGAGACTGAAACCTTATGAATAGGTTGCAGCTTCAGGTGGTTTCAATAGTGTTTTATGTTTAAACAGTATAGAGTGTGTTTGTTGGATATTGTGTCAGCCACAATAGATATATGTTGGTAGTATGTTAAGGGGAAAGGTTATTAGTTCAAGTATTTTTAGGCATTTGTCTATATGCTATAATTGTAATATTATTTGAAGTATTTTTTTATTGTCATTTATGTTTAATTTATTATTTTATAGTGAAAATGATGTTTGTCTACAAAGTGTGATACCGCTTCAAGAAAATGTGTTTTGTTATTCTGAGAAGTAAAATGGCGCTGGCTCGATAAAGATGTGAAAACTACGTCTCTCTCTCTTCATTCACCTACAGGTCCACAGTGCTCTTCAGCCTGTGTATCTCATGTGACCGCTCAGATTCCCCTAGGTCTGACGCCAGTTACACTAACACTACATTCTAAGGGATGAGGGCTCTCTGTGTGTGTGACTAAGTTAAAGTAAGTTTTATTGTTTATTAAGACTCTAATATTATCATCTGACTTGTTTAGACATTGTTTACTCCCACTTGCTTTGCTTTCCTGTATCTTATGTACATGTTAGAATATCTTCTGGGTGTATTTTAGGTCTTTATAGGTCACGTGAGTGTGTTATAAGCTGTGGTAAACTGTGAAATGTGTAGCTAACTTTATTCAGCTTTATAAACTGTATTCCTGTGTGTTATATTGAGGTTTACACATCTTTTATTTGTACTGCTAGATTTCATTTAGCTTCTGCATCACGTCAGACGCACCTAGATGTAATTAATACTCTCTGCTCATGCGCACTTCAGGTGATTGGTCCATGTGGTGCAGTCGCGCCTGCCTCCACTAGAGGGAGACAAGAACCACTGAATCATCTAGAATCCTTTCATTATCCATTCTCCCTTTACATACCTGCACATTGGCTGTTTTGCTGCTTATTTGGGTTTTTTGACTGAGTTAATATATTTTGGTGGTTTGATTCAATGTTTATTCTTGAAATATATATTTATATATATCTGTACAATATAAATGGTGTTAATATTATTATTTGTACATGATTGGTGATATTAATCATATTATTTGTACATTATTAATAATGTCATCTTATTATTTGTGTCCTTTAAAGAACCAAACACATACCCATAATTATATGTACCCTCACCATCATCCCTGCCTGTTAACCAACTTCAATAATAAATACACATACATTCTCCGTGCCCATCTCTCTGACCAGTATTATCCCCTTCAGTGTGTCCCACTCTATCACAATCTCAGAAACTGTAATCTATACTTTCACTTTGTCAAATATAAATCTATAGTATAAAATGCAGTATATAAATATCTGAGCCTGCACCTATTGTTACTTTGTGCACTGATACTGGCTACTCTGTATTTGTA
This sequence comes from Gouania willdenowi, assembly GCF_900634775.1. NCBI lineage: Eukaryota > Metazoa > Chordata > Actinopteri > Blenniiformes > Gobiesocidae > Gouania > Gouania willdenowi. Next base: position 8,503 of record NW_021145173.1, read on the forward strand.
AAACAAACATGATTAAAACACTAATTTTAGAGAAAAAAGTCTCCATAAATGTGTGATATAAAATGTGAACCAGTCACTGAGCTGTCAGTTCATTGATGTGACTTTATTTTATGACTGTGTCGTTGGTTAATCATGACCTTGTAACTTTTACAACTTAAACTACCTCTTTTTTTCACTTTAGAATGACATTGCAGGATTTGATCCATAGTGACGCTCTGGTCCCTTTAACTGCCTGCAGCCCATGAAGGTGAAGATCCTAAAGGTAAAGGCCCAGACAGCAAAATATGTTTAATGTTAAATTATGGTCAAAAAGGTTGATTTTTGGTTAAGGTCGACAATTGATGGTGAATCAACCATCAAACAATCATCAAATTCTAGCCAATAACCAATGTTGAAAAGATGTCATTGAATCAATGTTGTTTTGTGGTTGAATTTTAATGATTGAAATGCCAATATCTAATTGATGTTGACTCAACGTATGCTGTTTGTCACACACGCACACACACGCATGCACACACACACACGCACGCATTCTGGGTAAATTATGAATTAGAAAAGTAGTTTTTTTAATGAGTAAACCAACAGGACAGTCAGTGAGTGTGTGAGCTGATGGTCTTCTTTAATGCTCCTCCCCCTGTAATCATGTGACATTATCACCATAGCAACAGGCTTCACTTGTCGTATGTGTTCATGGGTCAAGGTTGGTCCAGGTGAGACTTTATGAAATTCAACAACTGCCTCTCAGTTCAACAGTTTGACCTGTGCATATGAATGTATTTAGCATGGCCACCACTTAAACACTTCTGGGGCTAAAGTAACAGTGGATAGGAAAGGAGGTACACTGTAAAAAATAAAGTACATTTACAGGAAATGTTGTGTAATTTTGCACAGATTTTTCAGTTTTTCATTAAAACAATGAAATGCTAGTAGATTTACAGACATTTTCAATAATTTTAAGTTTTCTGTTTAAAATTACAGTTAATTAACCATAATGTAAGATTACATTATTATTATGTTTTTAATGACATTTTAACTGTAATTTTACATACAATTTTCTGTATTTTTTTTACAGGTTTATGACCATTTTCCATAATACAATGTAATAAATGTAACTTAACAGTAACCAGAAGTAATTTAAATATTTACCTTTAGAATTACAAGTATCTAACATAATATGATATTACAATATTAATATGTTTTTAAAGGTAATTCAACATATTTCTTTAATATTCAAATTTGACATAAAATCTGATGTAATTTTACAGATCTTTCCTAATAATGAAAATAACGAAATACATGTAAAATTCCAGAAATGTTTTAATCCAAGGTGAGTACCCTCTGAAACACAACACACAGACAATGGGGAAAATCAAACTGTGATTGTAAAACAGAAACAAAAAATACCTCAACCACCGTTTATTTATTTTGTCAATACATTTTTGTTCCTAAAACTAAACATTATTTTGCTATTTAATTCCCTGTGAGTGTGTGGTTTATTTTCTGGTATTTTAAAGGTTACATTGAGATTTAAAGGTTGATAAGTTACTATACATTTTATTATAAGTAAAAAAACTATATTTACCTGTTTTTCTTTTACTGAGAAGAGTCACCATCGTTAAAAGTTATTTAGCATCTCTAGGACTATTTTTTTATTTATGTTTCTACTGTTTACCATTTTTATTCATTACCAAGTAAGAATACCCAGGACCCCGCCCATTGTCTACCACCACCTTAAATAGTATTAAAACCGTGGTCACCTGGGACGGGTGTTACCCAAAGTTTTACAAGTAGTGATATGATACTGTACTTTTTCAGTAACAGTCATGTTTTGATAGATAGGGATAAAACTCCTTAGTGATTATTATTGTTCTTGTTGTGTTTGTATTCCTAAACTTTAGTGAAATGTAACTGTTTCTACAGGGATGGTGGGATACAGCTTAGTGCAGTATTGTGCTGCTATACACAAAGTGTGGGGGTCCTTTCTCACCCCTGTCACAGGAGCGTACACATAGCCAGGCTGAAATCACCTGGGTTAAGAGAGTGAGTTGATATCTCAGTTCATAGTGCAGCTGCTCTCTGACAGAGAATGTTTGGTTAGGTGAAACCCGCTAACGGAGATAAATCCAGGATATACGTATCCAGCTTTGTAGTACAGGCCCACAGAGCTACACATCTTTAAACTACAGATGATCTCTTCATCTTCATAATAAACATCTTTAGAGGAACAAATGTTTACACAAATAATGTGTAGTAGAAGTAGTGTTTGTGTGTCTTTTTCCAATGTGTGTGTGTGTGTGTGTGTGTGTGAACCCTCCATGAGTGGCTCTGATTGGCTGCAGGCGGGTCAGAACTACATGAAGGCTCTGCAGTATCCTTTTACACAAGTGTTCTCAACCTGGGGGTCAGGACCCCATTTGGGATCATGAGACTACTGGGAGGGGGCCACCAGATGCCTTCAAGAAACTAAAAATACTTTTTTGGTTTCAACAATTTCAGCCCATTTTTACTTATTTTTACCATTTTTCTGCAACTTCACCAAATGTTCCATATTTTAACCTATTTTCATCACTTTTTCTTGCCATATTTTTGTTCCTTTTAGTGCGTTTTGTTGCACATTTTTTCCCTCTTTCAAGAAATTTTCAGCACTTATAAACCCTTTCCACCACTTTCTCACCTAATGACACATATGTTAACCCATTATTGTCACTTTTAACCTCTTTTCACCATATTTCATGATTATTTTTGAGAATTTACCCACATTCACCATTTGTCGTGCCCATTATTTGAAAGTTTAAATTGTTCCAATATTGACAATTTGAACACTTTTTTTTAACACTTTTTCTGTCCATTTTTGCCCACTCTAATTTGTGACTTTTAACCAATTTCTGTGGTTTTTAAAATCCCATTTTACCACCTTTTCCACCATTTTTGGTCACTTTCAACCCATTTTATTTCTGATTACAACACTGATTTACATCTTTAAGATGACTATAATAATAGTAAACATTCCTGGTTAACAGTGGATATTATTCAGATAAATAAATACGTGTTAATCACATTAGAACAATGGACCATCATTTTGCTGACTTAATGAAGGGGCCCCTAAATGCACGCACACACACACACACACACACACGCACACACACGCACACACACGCACACACACACACGCACACACACGCACACACACACACGCACACACACGCACACACACACGCACACACACACACACACACACACACACACACACACACACGCACACACACACACACACACACACACAGCATTGTGCCTCTCTGAGCTACTGCTGTGCTAACAGACACAGACAGGTCTGTAATCAATGATATTCATCAACCTCAGTGAACTCACTGACATTTTTCAGCTCATGGACAAAAGGAAGTTATTGTTATAACTGCAACAAATAAATATATCTCTGTGATGTCTACAAAACACTGACAAACACAGACACACAGACAGATACTGACAAACACAGACAAAACTGACAAACACAGACAGACACACAGACAGATTTTCAATTTCAAGAATTAATCCCTCTATAAAAAGTGAGGGAGATGATTTTTAGTTTTAATTAAAGTGGGGGTGTGGATGATGTAAAAAAGCATTTGATGAAGACAATTATTCTGAAATGTGTCGGTTTCTGAACCACTTTATTATTGATGTTAACAAAGATCTTAGAACTCTCACATTAACTAATAAATGACTTTGATCACCGTGCTTTCCTTTTGTTGTTATATTGGAATAGTTTTTGTAACGTTACACGACAGACGAATTCACTCATAAAAACAACATACAAATTGATATATATATTTATATATATATAATGGGTTGAACGACTTGATCATTTTAAAGGTTGACTTAATGTGAACACTTGTTGAGTCGACGTCGGTTAGTCGATGACATCACAAAGAGCCACAGCCGTGCTGAGTGACAGCCGAGTGCAAAAAAAAAAAAAAAGGCAGCCGAATGCTGGTGTTGTGCCAAAATCTGTGACGTGAAAAAATCTGTGACCGGAGGTAACGACAGTTCCAACCCCTGTGGCTTTTCTGTGGACATTTACTCCCCCTTAAACTTTTAAGCATTAACTTCACCCACCAGAGCATCTAACGCTGAAAACCACCACAACACCATCACTGTTTAGTCCTTCAGAAATATTCACTGTTACATTTTGACAACATTCAAAGATTTGCATCAATACGATTGGCCCATAGAATGTGACATCACTGTGCACCAGCACCTCCTAAGAACTTTGTACAGTTGACTTCACACGAGCCTCCACCAGGGGGCAGTGTACCATAGCCACAATCATCCTTCTCATAGAAAGCAATAAAGGAATGGAACGAGCTCACAACACACCTGAAAAGTCAAAGTGAGTGTTTTCTGTTCACTGTAGAACTTCAAAAGTGTCTGTGGAACAATCAAAGCTGCTCACACGGACACTGAGGTGGACACTATGTTTGAACCACATGACTTACAACTTACCAACAACACATTCATGTGGATTTGATGAAATGTACTTTGTGTATTGAACTGATGGTTAGTGTTTATCAATAATAAATGAGAGGATGTGTTTGTCCAGGTGTGTTACTGTAAATGACAGGTGTGGATGTCATGTATAGGTGTGATGCTGTTCATGTGTGTGCATGTGAGAGTGCATGTTCTGACTGTTCTTAACTCATTGATCTTGTACATTTTACTATTGTCATTGATTGTATGTTATTGTATGTTTTATACAGATGGAAACTAGCTGTTTAGCTATAATCTGGTAGAGAACATCTGTCTTTTATCAGCTTCATGTCTCTATGCAGTGTCCCTTCAAAATAAGACTACATAAAATATATCCTAATAATACTATTATAACTTCAGTCAGCTGATCCTGTCTGACACTCCCTGCATTCTTCTCTGAAGTCACCTGATCACCAACAGGCTCATGCATGTTTACTTTATCAGGAACTATTTTCAGGTGTGTGAGTATTTTCAATGACCTATTTCCCAGTGGTACCCTGGGATTTCCTTTTTGAACTAAGTGTCTTATGTATGAAATAGTGTGTAGTGTGCAGGAACAAGTGTGGAACAGAGATGTAACTAAAGTGCAAAGCACTACTTTAGTTTAAGGTTTAGTAACAACAGCTTTAATTTATGTTAGATGGAAATGATCCAGTGGATAAAATCTGACTTATTTCCATATGTCATAAGTTGATTATGTAGTGTCTCTTTTCTAAATCAATCTAATGAATAAATAAAGGATGAATAGTTGAGAATAAAGGACATCCCTGTGTGAAATATAGATGAAATGTGTCCATTGGTGATGATTTTAGTGCAGCCTTTGTTTGAACCCACTTCATAAATAGTTACACTTAAATATATAAATACATAAATACAGCCACTCTAACTGATCAAAGGCTTTCCAAAGCATCTAAAGCAAATCTGGTCCTTTACAGCATCTATTGTTACTGTGTTTATTGTCATGTACACAGTGAGGAAATAAAGGGTATTTATTATTGTAATTGTTATTAATTGAATTTGAACTTTAGTGATTGAGAATATAATTGTAATTGACTTTCAGGGGACAATAATAATTGAAATTGAAAAAAATGGTGGTCACTGTAATTGTAATTCAGTCGTAATTAAACATGGATAATTGAAGACGTAATTGTAATTTTTTTTCATTCAAAGTTGAGTGTGTGAAAAATGTGGTAACTTCCCTCATTGTAACACCATGATTGATCACATGGTCAACCAAAGTGGTTCAGATCTCATCAGAGATTACAGTCCTTTGCTTCCCTCTTCCTCCTCCTCTTCCTCTCACTCCTCTGGCTCCGCCTCTGTTTCCAATATTAGCATCCATTGGTCCAAAACAAAAACACTCACCTGTTGTCCTTTTATGCTGAAGCTCTGATTGATAATTATAAAACCGTGTGACAGGTGTTTGGTCATGTGATCAGTCAGTGAGCATAGTAGAGCAATCAACTTTATCATTATAAATGACAGTGTGTTCCTGGTGAAAACAAGAGATTTTCTTCATGAAAATTGTATCAAATGCAGAGAATTGTATGTGGTGTTTAGAAAAAAGTGTGTTTTACAACTGAAATGTAAGTGTAAAGCAGGGATTGTGTTTGTATTTTAGCAGAATTGGTTCAGGGAGGGTTGGTGCATGAGTTACATGTTGTGGTCATTGTGTCTCAATACAGTGACTGGTGATGCATCACAGCAGAATGAGGGTAAACTGGTTTCACATGTTTATACTGGGAAGGAATGAAGGCGTGGAAGAGACCTCACCTCACACACACACAGTCACAGAGCAGCCACACACACACACACACACACTGATGAAGAACTGACCAACATCTGAAACAGGATGGACAGCAGACCTCCAGGAACAAACTCTGTAGAGAAAAGGTTTGAGTCTGTGTGAGAGAGAGATGTATATTATGTATTTATAGATATTCTGTCCATGCATGTATGTATATATACATATGTACGGATGCACGTGTGTCTATATGAATATACGTATATTTATAAAAGACAGAGACAATTAGAGATAAAATGCCATAGATCATATACAGTTTTTAGAAATCATAGACATTATAATACAGTAAGTGTGTGTGATATTATAATAATTATAATATTGTGCTATTAGAGGGTGAGGGGAGGAGACAACAACAAGTTAATAATAAACTAATATGTGGGGGAAAGGCAGGGGCGTAGCACCACATTTTGGGCCCTGGGTACAAACCATCTTGTTGGGCCCGTCTGTCCTACTATATTTTAATGGTTTATCGAATATTGTGTTTGTGGCATATTTTAGCTACAATGTAAGGGGCGGCTGGACACACAGACAATGTAAACGTGTACAAAGGTTAATAAAAGGTAAATATAGAATAATTACAATCATAGGGACACTCTGGCTTTACCTATTTAAGAATTAGTGACAGCAAAATATAGTCTTCAAAATCATTTTTTAAAAAATAACTTTATTTCCAATAATTTTTTTTTACATGCAAAAAGAATGTTCCAGTATATAAATGTGTGAGAGTGCACATAGTTAATTTCAAACTAAATAATATATTGTCTAATGAAGATGTGAGTGTTTTAATCTTTGAAGAACTGAGTAAACAGTTGTTTTCCCTCATTTCAACTTCTCTCCCCCTCTTTGACTTTTTGTCCTGGTTTTCCTTTCTTGAGGAAAGACATGCTGCTTTCTATCTCCTGCTCCACGTCATATCCACAGTTCAGACTGTAGCAGCACATGTGGGTCGTACCATTAGCACTGTTTTAAAGGGGTGGTAGCTAGGACCCTGATGCAGCATGAATAATTGTGTTTAGTGTAAAACTGTGATTAACAACCAGTTGCACACAGGGCCCTTTATATATATATATATATATATATATATATATATATATATATATATATGAAGCAGACTTCTGAGCCCCCCCCCCCACACTTTAATTATGTGGGGACGAATTATTTACCTGACATATATCTATTTTAATTCATCATGACAGCTATATATGTATGCTTGATATGTGGCAAGAAAATAGCAATTAGCATGTGTTGACTGACATTATGTGTTATCAAAGTTATTTTTTTTTCTTGTAGCCCTTTTTTGTAGCCCTTCAAATACATTATATAAAAATAATATTCTTTACATAACATTATTCTATATAATTTTAACTGTATAGCATTTTATACACTATGCAGGGCCGTGCAGAGACCTTTGGAGGGGCAGGTGCTCAAAGTTAAAAGGGGGCACATGGAGCATATTGAGAATAATAGTGTTAGTGTAATAATAATAATAATAATAATAATAATAACAATAATAATAATGAATATTCTGATAATATAAACAAAAATAACAGCAAATGACAACATTTAAAGTGTTGCTATGCAACAGAGGCAATAATCATAATAACCAGAATCATAAACAATGACAACAAGAGAGATTGTGAGATAAAAATAACTAGAAACTTTGCATTGCTGCAACAATGCAACCAGGAATGTGAATCTGCAGATAATGAACAGCATTTTGTTCAGTAATTGAAGAAAGTATTATTTAGAATTACAGAGAATGACCACAGCAGGACTTGAACCAGGGATTGTTGAATTTAGAAGCAGGATCTGATCACACTAAGCTACAGCTGCCCATGAAATAATGAAAGTAAAAGTCCACCTTGTGGAAGCAAAGTAACAGGAAATGCAAAGCCTTCCAACTTAAAGTATAATTATTAAAAAAAAGTAGAAGATTGTAGCAACATTTTAAGTTATAAATTGTAGCTCTAGCTGCAGAATTAAAGCTTTAACAGCAGTATTGCTAAAAGTAAAAGAGCAACAGCTGACACACTCTAGCAGACCTAATCAACCACTCAATCAATGCATGATCACAAAAAGTTGCACAAAATCTTAAATAACATTAAAAGTAAGATATTTATCATTCTACAAATTAGATATTATGATTGTCACTGAGGAGCAGAACAATTCAATCTTTGAATGGTGTAAATCGGTTAAGTTTTGCATAATTAATGAAAAACGGGATTCATTAAAAAATTCATATAATTTTTTTTTGTCAGAGTACAACCTCTACAAATTACTGATAATTATAGATTAGAGAATGGGCTACATTTTAGTGCAATATTTGAGTCTCTGAGTCAAATATTAACAGAGATATGACAGTTTACAGTAAAAGCATAAAACCTAATATTACATTAAAAGTACAAGTGTTAGCATTTCACAATTTACTTAGCAACCTTTTCACTATGCAGTGGAGCATTTTGATATTTGAATAGTGTAGATCAGTTAAGTTTTGGCAAAGTTGTAGCTCTTCAAATTGTGTGGAAGAATAAGAAAAATAACAAGAATAGTAAAGGAGGTGTAGTGGTGATGTGGTTGGTACTCAGAGAATAAAACTACAAATAAATAAATAAATAAAATTACTCATGGATAAGGGAATAAAGGATCATGAACACGATATGTAAGGTACAGCTGAGAGGGATTAGGTGTGTAAGAAATCTATGAGTGACAGCCATATGGAGGGTGGTTTGTGAGGTGTGTGTGTGTGTGTGTGGGGCGGGGGGGTTGTTCTGACTGAAGTATCTTCCAGTGTTTGATGTGTTTGAACTTTTTACATTTCCAGTTTATGATGATAGTATATATATGGATATATGTAAAACACTATATAACATTTTCCCCTTTATAACACTTAGAACTTAATTGTACATTTTGTTATAGATACAATATATATAGTGAATCTCTATTTTTAATAGTTATTCTGTTTGTGTGAACATTGTTCTATGTCACACATAGTTTGGCAACTTAAACTAGTGTGTGTGTGTGTGTGTGTGTAGGTGTGTCTCTGCTATGGATCAGGACACGGTGAAGGAACAACATGAGATCCAGGCTGAAGATCAGAGGTGAGACCACGTCAGAGCTCAGCACTCACACCTCTGTATATCAGTGTTACACTGTGTGTGTGTGTGTGTGTGTGTGTGTGTGTGTGTGTGTGTGTGTGTGTGTGTGTGTGTGTGTGTGTGTGTGTGTGTGTGTGTATGCGTGCGTGCGTGCTTGCGTGCGGGCGGGCGTGTGTGTGTTCAAGGACCAGGAAGCGGCTCAAAACTGGACCTGGACCTGGACCCAGCTGTGTGTCCTATAGAAGTGACCAGTCCATGCACAGACACATTTTCTTCAAAGATGGTCCATCTACTGACCCACAGTGAGTCCACATAAAGAAGGTTGCTGGTTGTCTTCCTGATGGTCCAGGGGCCTCATTTATTGATCCGTTCATAGAACTGGTTCTAAATACGTTCAGACCAATGAAATGTAGAATGTGCACCAGTACAAAAAGAATCAGTATTTATGAAGCGTGTGGACAGAGGTCGTACACACAGCAGTGTTGATTCATCTCTCAGTCCATGTGGACTAAAGTGTCAATCACTTTTCTTTGTTTTCACACTAAATACAGTCACCAACTATTTCCTCAGTCACTAGTTATTATTATTAATAATTATACATTATTATAATTAGTTCACCACCTGATAAACACTAAACTTTTACAGCACATTTTTCAAACACTAACACACTTTAGGACCAATGCTTGTTAACAATATAAAATAAACTGTATTAATCTCTGATCAATGAATGGATCATATACTGTGTGGTAAACAGAGGAGATAAACACGTATATTTATATAAACATAATATTACTGATGGTTTAAACACATGGAGACTGTGATCATCTCAATAAAAAGTACAGGATACTTTACAGTTTTTTATTGCTAACAATCATTGGTAGAAAGTGAAGTCACATGATCTACACACTAACACATGTCCATCTGTCCAAAGCACAAATGTTGTTAATTACTGTAAATGACTGATTTAGTCTTTATTACATCATATACAATCATTTAGAACCATCAAAGATCTTATTTTATAATCAAACCTGACATAAATCATTCAAAGTTAAAGATCAGATGTATTTAATGTAATGATCTTTGTTGTTAGTATTGTGTAGTTCAGTGTGTGTTTCCATGGTAACACTATGTGTTAGTGTTGTGGTTCAATGAGCTTCTGTTGAGACGTGTATGAAGTGTTTAGTTGATGATGAGATTAACTGTTGATCTGAGATCATGATGGACATGTGTTAGAGTTTAGATCATGTGACTTCACTTTCTACCAATGATTGTTAGCAATAAGACACGCCTCCAGTTAACCATATATGGTAGTAGCATCACTTTAAGAATGAGTGAACAGAGATTTTTCAGTGAATTCTGACACGACCAAAGCTATAAATGTGTGTGTGTGTGTGTGTGTGTGTGTGTGTGTGTGTGTGTGTGTGTGTGTGTGTGTGTGTGTGTGTGTGTGTGTGTGTGTGTGTATGAGAGCAGCTTCAGGTTGGACTGGTTCTACATATTTTATCCAGTGAAGTAATGAGGGTGTGTTAGAGTCTCAGCATGTGACCAAACAAACAGTAAAAACTACTCATGTTGGTGGTTAAAGTTACCAACAAATGGTTTATCAGGTTATCAGTAAAGTTGTGCTTAAAAACAAGGTACGTTATGTTATGAATGAAAAAATATAATTGTTTTGGTAACACTTTAGATTAGGGAACATCTATTAACCATTAATTAGTTGCTTATTAGCATTAGTAACATATTGGTTCTTAATTAGTCATATTAAATACTTATTAAGTACATATAATGCCTTATTCTTATTAATGCCTTATTATACACTTAATGACAGTCTCACAGTCCAAACATGGGAGCATGTTGAGATCATAATTCATATACAACAACTTCCTTACTTACTACTAATAAGTAATAATTATGAGTTTATTGAGGGAAAACTCTTATTTAATGGCTTACTGGTTGTATATTAAGGCCATGCAGAATAAGGCATTAATAAGTATTTAATAATGACTAATTAATAGTCAGTATGTTTAGTAATTGGAATGCTAATAAGCAACTATTTAATGGTTAGTAGGTGTTCCCTAAACTAAAGTTTTACCATTTGATTTATTTCAAGATCTTAATTTTATATAAATTACTATAAAATGACAAAACAACAAAAGTGTACAACAATTATTACAACATTGCTGAAAACTGAACGTAGTGGGCACCATCGCTCCGTAGGGGAGCTAAACTACAACGTTGGGGTCCCTACGCTCAACAGCACTAGAGAAAACCCTGGAAATGTTACTTTTTTCCCACAAACTATTGTAAACAGAATTTTACAAATACTACTGTAAGGTTTTTTTCTGTCCTTTCTATTCAGATCATTGAATTGAACAGATCTGAGGACAGATTACAACAGTAATACTTTTTCTCAGTGTAGTTTATTCTTAGAGTTAGGGTTAGATTAGAGTTAAATTATATGTAATTTATGAGACTTGTGAGTGTTTGATGAATAGTTTGTTGAACTCAGCACTAAACATTAAATTCAATTGAAGATTGGTAGCAGCGGTGCTGTTGGATGCTGTTGGATGTCACGTTCAACACTGCAGATGCTCCAGGTGCAGGTGATCAGTGATGGAGGTGTAGAACTGATCACCTCCTGATAATGTGATAGTGTTGATGGGTTTAGTTCCTCCTGCTCTGCTCTGTGACTGATCAGCCTTTCTGGGAGCCAATGACCTCAGGTTGGTTAGGGGGTCATTAGCCCCAGCTTCAGTACGTAACCGTATCCCTCTATGACCCATAGAGATGTTGTAATAAATCATCAGCGGTTGATAAATCATTTCTAATCATTGTAACACTCACCAATGGAGGCTCAGACAGCAGCTGGATGTGCACTGGGATGGCTTTAGTGCACGTTGTCTGTCGCTCCAACATTTACAATCACAGCATTAATCAGTCACTATATTTTGGGGGAGGAGCCACAGATCAGCTCCATCTTTAGACGTTCTCCTGCAGAGAGCACGGCTCTCCAAATCCTCCAATAGTTGACGATAAGACATGTCAGCACATTCCAAGTGTGGGAGGATGAGTTATTATTAATGGGCTATATAACTAAGAATATTAATTATGATTATTAATATTACTTGAAATTTTGCGGGGTGCCACTCCTTTTAACAGGAGAAATATGTCTAAGTTTTAGACTAAACTCATCAATGTGAAACCAGGGAAAAGTGAATTCTAACAGCAACATCTACACCATAATCACAGCTTTAATGAATCAGAGGAATCAAAGATTCTGTTTAACCTTTTAATCAAAAGTCAACAATTAACACAGTCAAAATATCAATTGAAATGGGATAATTAAATCATGATAAAATGCATTTCTAGGCTAATAAAAGTGAGGATTATATGTAATAAAGTGAAATCACTATGCTAGGAGAATGCTAGTCTACTAAATATTGAATAAAAATGCAGGATACATATTCGAATATTAAGATCATAAAATCAAAGAATAAAATCATAAAGAGAGCTCATAACATAGAGAGGAGGACGGACCGGGGAGACGAACAAACATGAATGAGATGAACTGTGTGTGGATCATGTTGTGAGTGTGTGTAAGTTTGTAGTTATGGAAGTATGGATGTGATCTATTGTGGATGAAGTTGCTGATGAAAGTTCATTCAGGTACCTTGAAGATGATGTCAGGGTTGGACCTGGAGGTGCTGTTTGACGCAATGCAGCAGGACGTGCCACCGTAGAGTTCTGTTGCGTTTCAACAGAGTGTAGCCCCTTCAGCCGATCCAAGCGGTTCTGGCTTTCGCAGCTGGGTTAGAGAATGGCTCGTGGCTTACCGCAGTGGGTCGCAGGCCGGGCTTCCTTTCAGCTGTTACGCACGTCACTAAATGCTGGATTCGTCCGAACCAAACAGCTGTTCATTCCAAAAATCTAACTGTTTCAACCAAAAATAAAATGAAATAAGTGAAAAGGTGGGGAGGGAAACGCGTTGAGTAATGAAACGCCCGCGTCCCAAAAACTGAAGTTTTCTGGTCGCGCGTCTTTTTTTTAAAGGGGATTTGGAGACGCCTTTTGGAGGAGGTGTCTTGGTTGATCCTTCTGGGATCATATCGGTGATTGGTCAATGTCTCTGCTTTCAGCTTGTGGGTGTGTCTCAAGTGTGGGTGTGTAAGACAGAGACAAACAGGAGGGATGATTCTAAACATTAAAAGAATGCCTAATAATTAATTCCACATATTTCAAAACATCTTTTCAACATCATATCTTAATATATCATCTATAATGAAAGAGTTTGATACCAAACACGACTGGAAAATAGCCTAGAATCACTTTAGGAACCGGTTAATGAATTTTACTTGTAATTACTCATAAACATAAATGTCAAACATCATGTTATGCCTCTTCTTAACTGTATGGTTGCAGTAGATACCTCAAACTAACTTTTGTGATGTTTTCGGGTATTTTTAAGCACTTTTTAAATGATAAAACATTTAACATAGCATTCTGTGGGTATTAAATTACATGAAACGAGTGCAGACAACATTTGCAATTTCAATTTCTGTAGAAATCATTCCAATAATGTTTTCATTTGTAACTTTTCAGTCAAGCACATGTCCTTTTTTTGTCATTTGAGCGGGAGAGCTAGGGTTATTCCAACGTCCTAAGCCAGTGGTCTGGGTTGTGGAGGTGACAACATCTGCAGGGGGTCGGAGCCCAGAGTTTGAAAACTTAGCATGTAAACATTGACTGGCTGTTTCCTTTTGATCGTAATGTAGCAGAGAGGTGATAACAGGAGGAAAACTGTTCTTGGATTCTCCTGTTCTTTTGTTTGGACAGGAAGAGGGAGAAGATCCCCCTGTGGGAACATTTGCACTTCACAGTAGGCGATAGACTCCCCGACTCCACTGGCTGGTGAACTAGTGTGCTAAGTCACAGATCAACTTGGGGGTTTAGTTCCCCACACAAGTGTTCTTTTCAGCTTGTCCTGTCAATGCTGTGTTTAAAACCTGTTACACCATTTACTCACACCATGTACTATATTATTATATTAATAACTTTTATTATTAGAGCAAACAGAACACATGAGGTTTGACATTGATGAACACTCATAGACTCTGTGTTCTATCTGTAGTTTCACTGTATGGGGCCATTATTGTAACAAAACTATGTGTGTGTGTGTAACACAATCTGTGTGTAGAATTAGGATTTATTAACATAGTTGTCTGTGTGTAATTCATTCTGTGTCTGTAATCACATCTGTATGTGTGTGTCATCAAACCAGGACATTCTATTGGCTGTCTCTGTACATGTGACTTTTGGAACACATTTGGAGAATAGCCAACTTTTAACTTGTAACTCCTGTAATACCACTAGAAACCAGCAGTTGTCACTGGTACCAAGTGACTGACCCTCCAATTGGAGGCATATATTATATACCTATGTCATATAACATATAATATAACTTATAACATATCACTTATTAATAAAATGCATTTATAACCAAACCACCTCCAACAACGCAGAAGAAGAAGAAGAGGAAACTACCACTAAATAAATCAGAAGAAGAAGAACAGGGGAAATGAACACTACATGCACCAATACAACTTTATTTATCTTAACAAAGAGATCAATAACGCTGATCAGTTACGATGCATCTCTATGGATACTAGATGATGACAGAGATCTTCATTGTAACGTCTGTAGTTGACGACAACATCACGTTCACTTGATAAATCGTTGCCTCGGCTCCTTGCGACAGTGAGACATATAATAATAATAATAATAATAATAATAAAAATATTAAAAATATATATTCCATCAAAGACAGAACAGACAAACACATACGACACCAATCCATGTACTGTTTGTTCTTTGGTTATTTATGTATTTATTTAGTGTAGGAAGAGGACCAGAGATAAACACTGATTTAACACGTCTTTAAAACGTTAAAGAGAAGGTTAAACTCACTCATGGTTCACATCTATTCAAGTTGTTTGTTTCTACATGTAACACTATTTTAGTAACAGTTGGTGGCAGCGTGGGTAACATTTGGTTCAGTTTGTCTCAGATAGTGTGAACTGTAGCACCTGGAATACAGTGTGTGATGACATTAAATAATCTGATGTTCCTAGTTATTGAATCACCAATAATGAGTGACTAGGAATGTGTGTGAACCTGTTACACTGACCAGGAGCGTCTGATGGTGAGAGGGTCACTGATGGCTGCTAGGGACCCTCCATCGTCAGGGTCGGCCGGCGTGGAAGTGGTGTTTGTTGATGTCTGTAGGGCTGTACGTGGAACCAGAGTGTCTCTGTACTGCTGCTCTGAGAAGTTTTAGACGGGCTATGGAGGATTTGGACTGATGGGAATTCAGTCCCAGCAGTGGTGGAGACATTTTCCTGGTGGTTGTTTCAGTCGCTCATTTGGACTGAGTTTGTCTTTATTTTAGTATGAGAGGGCTTTAAAACGATTATGGAGAGTAAGCAGAGGAGGGACAATTAATTATTAAAGTGTGTTATTAATACAGAGTAGCCAGGATTAGATAATTATATACTGTATTTTATTTGAATGAGATTTATATATTTGAGAAAATTTACATATAGGAAACTGTTATTTGATATTTATTGTGTGTGATGTGTATTTGAAAAACTAAAACTCAAAAACCTTTTTAAAAAAACTATATTAATAATTTTAATCAGTTTTTACTTACTTTTTAACCAATTACTAGACATTTAAACCCCACTTTAATTCCAGGCTGACCCCACATGGGGTCCTGACCCTAAGGTTGAAAAAATAACGCAATAACCAAATGACTCCATATCCACTGCTTGTATTTTATAAATCTGATCTACTATATTTTTATGGTTTATTGAATATTGTGTTTGTGACATATTTTTGCTACAATTTAAGGAGCAGCTGGTATTTTTTTAATTTTTTTTTTTTTTTTGGGGGGGGGTATTACTAACACACAGACAAAGCAAACCTGTACAAAGGTTAATAAAAGGTAAATATAGAATAATTAGAATCATGGGGACACTCTGGCTATACCTATTTACTCCTGCTCCACGTCACATCTACAGTTCAGACTGTAGCAGCACATGTGGGTCGTACCATTAGCACTGTTTTAAAGGGTGCAGCATTAATAATTGTGTAAAACTGTGATTAACAACCAGCTTATTTTCACACAGGGCCCTTTTCATTCACATATAAACAATCTAAAAATGTTTCAAATGCATCTTTGTACATATATATAGACTTCTGAACATCTCGCCCTGCCTTAGGCCCTGGGTACTCAGTACCCTTTACCCCCCCAGTCCAACGCCCCTGGTGAAAAGAATGATATTTGATTTGATTTGATTTCAAACATGAACACAACAGCAATCTGTATCTCATAATGAAAAAAATAATGATAATAATAATAATAGTAATAAAAAATGAAAATAAATCAAACAAATCAAAGAGAACAAATGATATAAAAATCCTGCTGGTGAAGTCTGTACATGTTCTAAAAGGAGTAGGAGGAAGTATATAATTATATGATCCTACCACATGTAATATCTAGTACTATACATATCATCTTCTTATAATATACACCTATTTACACTATAAATATACAGTATATACAGTATATACACATAACTCATTGATATATATATATATATCTGTATAAATATACAATAAATGTGATCAACTATACATTCATCTGTCCACACATACACACGTATATACACACACACACATATATATATACACACACATACGTACACAGACACATACACAATAGATTGAGAGAAGAGAGGGAAAACGAGAGAGAAAAAAGAGAATTAAATAAAAATATATTAATTCATTAATAAATAAAATAAATAAAACTACATTATAAATAAAAGGAAGGGGGATCAATGATAGTTTCAACCTGGAGCCCAGCACCCAGGCCCACCCACAGGTCTCCTCTATACCTCCTAGTTCTGTTTTGTTTCAAATCAACTAAAGAATATTCTAAAAGTAAATATACATTTTAATTGTGTGGAGACAGATTAATTTACCTGACATATATCTATTTTAATTCAACATGCCAGCTAAATATTTATGCTTGATGTGTGGCAAGAAATTAGCAATGAGCATGTGTTGACTGACATTATGTGTTATCAAATTCATAATATTTATTTTTTTTTGTAGCCCTTAAATTACGTTATATAAAATAATAATCTTTACATAACATTATTCATATAATTTTAACTGTATAACATTTTATACACTATGCAGGGCCGTGCAGAGACCTTTGGAGGGGCAGGTGCTCTAAGTTAAAAGGGGGCACATGGAGCACTATTGATAATAGCAAATGACAACATTTAAAGTGTTGCTAAGCAACAGAGGCAATAATCATAATAACCAGAATCATAAACAATGACAACAAGGGAGATTGTGAGATAAAAAGAATAAAATGAATGGTTGTAAATGTACTAATATGTGCTTGTGTGAGGTTTAGTGGATAGTAAAGGAGGTGTAGTGGTGACGTGGTTGGTACTCAGAGAAAAAACCTACAAATACTCATGGATAAGAGAATAAAGGATCATAAACAGGATATTTAAGGTATAGCTCAGAGGGATTAGGTGTGTGAGAAATCTATGAATGAGAACCAAATGGAGGGTGTTTGGGGGTGGGGAGGTTCTCTGACAGAAGGTTCTTCCAGTGTTTGATGTGTTTGAACTTTTTACATTTCCAGTTAATGAGGATAGTATATATATAGATAAATATAAAACACTGTATATAACCTTTTCCTCTTTTATAACACTTAGAACATAATTGTACATTTTGTTATATATAAAGTATATATATATTGTGTGTGTGTGTGTGTGTGTGTGTGTGTGTGTGTGTGTGTGTGTGTGTGTGTGTGTGTGTGTAGGTGTATTTCTGCTATGGATCAGGACACGGTAAAGGAACAACATGAGATCCAGGCTGAAGCTCAGAGGTGAGACCACGTCAGAGCTCAGCACTCACACCTCTGTACATCAGTGTTACACTGTGTGTGTGTGTGTGTGTGTGTGTGTGTGTGTGTGTGTGTGTGTGTGTGTGTGTGTGTGTGTGTGTGTGTGTGTGTGTGTTCAAGGACCAGGAAGCAGATCATACCTGGACCTGGACCTGGACCCAGCTGTGTGTCCTTTAGAAGTGACCAGTCCATGGGCAGACCCATGAACTTCAAAGGAGGTCCATCTACTGACCCACAGTGAGTCCACATAAAGAAGGTTGCTGGTTGTCTTCCTGATGGTCCAGGGGCCTCATTTATTGATCCGTTCATAGAACTGGTTCTAAATACGTTCAGACCAATGAAATGTAGAATGTGCACCAGTACAAAAAGAATCAGTATTTATGAAGCGTGTGGACAGAGGTCGTACACACAGCAGTGTTGATTCATCTCTCAGTCCATGTGGACTAAAGTGTCAATCACTTTTCTTTGTTTTCACACTAAATACAGTCACCAACTATTTCCTCAGTCACTAGTTATTATTATTAATAATTATACATTATTATAATTAGTTCACCACCTGATAAACACTAAACTTTTACAGCACATTTTTCAAACACTAACACACTTTAGGACCAATGCTTGTTAACAATATAAAATAAACTGTATTAATCTCTGATCAATGAATGGATCATATACTGTGTGGTAAACAGAGGAGATAAACACGTATATTTATATAAACATAATATTACTGATGGTTTAAACACATGGAGACTGTGATCATCTCAATAAAAAGTACAGGATACTTTACAGTTTTTTATTGCTAACAATCATTGGTGGAAAGTGAAGTCACATGATCTAAACTCTAACACATGTCCATCTGTCCAAAGCACAAATGTTGTTAATTACTGTAAATGACTGATTTAGTCTTTATTACATCATATACAATCATTTAGAACCATCAAAGATCTTATTTTATAATCAAACCTGACATAAATCATTCAAAGTTAAAGATCAGATGTATTTAATGTAATGATCTTTGTTGTTAGTATTGTGTAGTTCAGTGTGTGTTTCCATGGTAACACTATGTGTTAGTGTTGTGGTTCAATGAGCTTCTGTTGAGACGTGTATGAAGTGTTTAGTTGATGATGACATTAACTGTTGATCTGAGATCATGATGGACATGTGTTAGAGTTTAGATCATGTGACTTCACTTTGCACCAATGATTGTTAGCAATAAGACACGCCTCCAATTGACCATATATGGTAGCAGCATCACTTTAAGAATATGTGAACAGTGGATTCTGACACGACCAAAGCTATAAATGTGTGTGTGTGTGTGTGTGTGTGTGTGTGTGTGTGTGTGTGTGTGTGTGTGTGTGCGTGCGTGCGTGCGTGCGTGCGTGTGTGCGTGTGTTTGTGTGGACTGGTTCTACATATTTTCTACAGTGAAGTAATGAGGGTGTGTTAGAGTCCCAGCATGTGACCAAACAATGAGTGTAAACTACTCATGTTGGTGGTTAAAGTTACCAGCAAATGGTTTATCAGGTTATCAGTAAAGCTGTGCTTATAAACAATTTGAATTTGAGTTTTATTTTGATAGTCTTAGAATAACAAAGCAGAATAAACACTCAATTGTGTAATTCTTCAGCTGAAAGTGTGTAGGTTGAAGCAAAGCTTACTGTATATATACAGTACCTACCCTATCACAATAAAACTAAACAAGGTTCTCTACATAATATCGCACACAAAACAATATTTTACTTATATTATTATTTTCACAATAAACATTCAATATATATTCTGCACAAATTTTATATATGTAGTTTACACATTCACATCAAACATATATACTGTACATACATACACAGAGATGTATATGACATGTAGATCATATTAATATGAAACTATTTTATATTTATGACACAAATGTCATCAAATACATTTAGAGTGGCAATATATAGTGGTTAGCACGTCCGCCTCACAGCAAGAAGGTTCTGGGTTCAAGCCCTGGGGTGGACACCTGGGTCCTTTCTGTGTAGAGTTTGCATGTTCTCCCTGTGCTGCGTGGGTTTCCTCCAGGTACTCCGGCTTCCTCCCACAATCCAAAAACATGACTGTAAGGTTGATTGGAGTCTCTAAATTGGATGAAAATGGATGGATGGATGTACGTATTATATATTAATGCTGTCCTAGGTAAAATATTTGTTCTTCTTTCTTTATACTTACTAACGATATATGATTTAAAAAGCTTTTTAAACTGGTTTATGTTGGTGCTTTGTTTTATTTCATCCTTTAGGCAGTTCCATAATTTAACCCCTGATATTGTTATACTCATCTTTTTCAATGTTGTTCTAGCATATTGTATGTTTAAATGTAGTTTTACTCTTAAATTATATTCTCCTTCTTTCTCTAAAAATCTTTTCTTAACCCTTTTGGAAGTAAACCTTTACTTGTTTTATAAATCATTTGGACAGTTTAGAGTTTGATGAGATCTGGAGTTTTAAATCTGGTGTTTTTAACAATAATCCATGTGTGTGTTCTCTGTATCCTGTGTTATGTATCAGTCTGATGGATCTTTTTTACATTGTGAATAACGGTTGGATGTTCATCATGTATGTATTTCCTCAAACTTCAAGATAGTAATTTAAATATGGTAAAACAAGTGTATAATAGAGTGTGCAATGCTTTTTTATTAAGAATGAGCCTTGTTTTGCCCAGAACAGCAATAGAAATACTCCTCACCATCTTCCCTTTAATATATTTAATGTGTGACTTCCAGTAGATCCCGTGGTCCAAGATCGCACCAAAAAACGTGACTTTGTTCACTCTTTCTATGTTAATATTGTCTATATTTACTTTTACATCTTTATTTTTTTTTTTTCTGATTTCCAAATAACATAAAATTAGTTTTTTAGGTTTAATGGTAATTTATTATTTTTTTAGTTTACACATCTCCATAGCGACCATCCTCAAGAGCTGCCATCAGTCCACATCAGTACAAAGCATATTGGTATCATCTGCAAATAACACATATTTTAGTTTTTCACTTACTTTACAAATTACATTCATATACATTATGAAAATTTTTTGCCCCAAAACTGACCCCTGTGGTACCCCACATTTAATATTTAAACAACATGATGTGTTCTGTTATATCTGTACAAACTGTTTTCTGTTGCATAAATAACTTTTTATCCAGTCCAAAACATTACATTACATTACCCCATTTTCCTTTTTTCTTATAAGTATATTGTAGTAAACTGTATCAAACGCCTTCTTTAGATCTGAGAACACTCAATACCAGGTTATTTTTTTATTAAATCTGTTAGTGCTTGTGCTGTTGATCAATTATTCCTGAAACCAAACTACCTACCTTTTTTTTTTTTTTTTTTTTTTTACAAAACCATCAAATCTGTTTATAAATATGATAAATTGATAAAGCGTTGCCTCGGCTCCTTGTGACAGTGAGACATATAATAATAATAATAATAATTCTTCTGCCATCAGCTAAGTGTTTCTTAACTCAGCTTAGACAGCGAGCTTAACATAAAAGAAATGGCCCCAGAAACGACAGGACTCAGGGTGTCTTTATGTCCGTAGACCATCTCTTAATTATTTTGTAAAACTGCAAAACAGATAAAATATACATTACTATTTGCATATGTGTAAAAATATCAAATAAAAGAGTGTATAACTTATTATACATATAGTACTATTACATAACACAAATAGCACGGGTTCACTTAGCTTAGACTCACTCCACAGGAAAAACAATTTATGCAGAAATTACATAAATAAACTTTTACAACCAATAATAAACTACTGCACAACATTTCACATCATTGATAACTTACAGATTGTCTTGCCACAGATAACTCAGGAAAAGTTCACAGAGAGGAGCGTTTTTGCATGTGAAGTCCTCCAGTGCTACTCTTAAAATGGCGTCATAAGCCTGCTGCTTACAGGTAGTGGCCAACAGGTGGCAGCACCACAAACAAAAAACAATACCAACGAAGAAACCAGGAAAGGCAAAGCCATTAACCAAACAGTGGCCTCTCAAGGGCAAACAGAGAACCACACATTCCAAATAAATGAACTCAGGAACCTAAAAATACATAAATGTGCCAAAATATGAGGGACAGAATAATAATATATTACATCAAAGACGAAACAGGCAAACACATATGACACCAATCCATGTACCGATAGTTCTTTGGTTTTTTAGTTTCAATTTTTTTTTTTTTTTTTTAAGTATTATGAAGTTTGTTTCCAATTTGAGGGTCACTTGGTACCAGCAACAACTGCTGGATTTTAACGGTATTGCACAAGTTACAAGTTTAAATATTACAGATATTTAACAAATGTGTTCCAAAAGTCACATGCACAGAGACAGCCAATAGAATGTCCTGGTTTGATGACACACACATATGGATGTTAATACAGACACAGAATAGATTACATACAGACAACTATGTTTACAAATACTTATTCTACACTCGGATTGAAATACAGACACAGAGATCAAAATACAGACACACAGATTGGATAAAACACACATAAATAGTTTTGTTGCAAAAATAGCCCCAATTCACTGTTCTACCACTAGGTGTTTATATTATATTTAGATTTACACCTTTTTCTACGTTCACACACAACTTTATAAATAACATATTTTGATTTGAATGATCTGTGCTTATCAACATGTAATAAATGAAGCTTCAGGTTCTTCACACTCAAAACTCTGTATGTGTTTGAACCAGAACCGAGCCCAGACTAAGTGGACCAGGACCTGAACCCAGTTGTGTGTCCTTTAGAAGTAACAAGTCCATGGACAAATTCATTAACTTCACAGGACGACAATCTACTGACCCACAGTAAGTGAACATAAATAAGGTTGTTTGTTTTCTTCCTGATGGTCCAGGTTCTTCACACTCCACACTAATAAAGCATCAGTAAACATGACTCATCAGTTTTGACGGACTATGTTTGTTATTTGAAGTGGTGTTGATGTAAATCTCAGCAAACAGTGGAAGGTGAAAGAGAAAAGGCTTTGTAGGAATGGTCTCCAGTGTGTAGGTGAGTCTTAGACAGTGTGTGATCTTCAGATTTGTGAAGGATTGAAGACAAATAAAGCCTCAGTCCAACAGACTCGTTCTCCTGTTCAGTGGAAACATGCTGAGATGTTCCACACGTGAGCTGAGCTCCAAAGGCTGCTCCACACTCACTGCACTGTGGCTCTGCAGGACATCACCCACTGTTACTGATGTTCACATGATGTTAGCAGAGCTTCCTGTGCTTTCCTCCAGCTGCTCCTCAGCATGTCTGAGTGTCTGTGTCTTCTCCACAGCAGCTTGGAGGGTGTGGATGGTTCCTCTGGAGCTGAGCTTGACTCCATCTTTACGGTGTGTATGTCTACAAAGACACTAAACCTGTGTCAGCCTGTGATCAAACCACTGTACACACACACACACACACACACACACACACACACACACACACACACACACACACGCACACACGCACACACACACACACACACACACACACACACACGATTGGAGCAGACCTTCACTCATCACCTTTAATGTGTTTGTGTTCCAGCTGCTGGAGGACAACATCATCAGCTTTGTTAAGGCTGAACTCAAACACATGCAGAAGATTGTGGATGGAGATGATTCAGAGTGCTCAGAGAGTCAGATGGAGGGTGAAGATGAGGAGCAGAGGAGGAGCAGGGAGGCCTTTCTGAACATCACACTGTATTTCCTGAAGAGGATGAAGCAGGAGGAGCTGGCTGAGCATCTGCAGAGCAGTAAGAGCATGTGAACATCTTCACTGTGAGGAACATCACATGAAGGACACAAAGCTGGCTTTTCTTTTTGAAAACACAATTCAATCAGTCACATTTAATCTGAGGAACCATCCAGACTGAGAACATCACACACTTTGATCTCCAATGTTCAAACCTGCTCTGACTTCTCCACTCTAACATTAAGTTTGTCTTCATTCAGGAACAAAGGCTCATCGATACCAACGTGAGCTGAAGTCCAAGCTGAAGAAGAAGTTCCAGTGTGTGTCTGAGGGCGTGGCTAAAGCAGGAAGTCCAACCCTCCTGAAGGAGATTTTCACAGAGCTCTACATCACAGAGGGAGGGGGTGGAGAGGTCAACCAGGAACATGAGGTAATACAGATAGAAACAGCATCCAGGAGATCAGACACAGCAGAAAGAGCCATCACACTAGAAGAGCTCTTTAAAGCCCCTCCTGGAAGACCTCGACCAATCAGGACAGTGATGACAAAGGGCGTGGCTGGCATTGGGAAAACACTCTTAACACACAAGTTCACTGTAGACTGGGCTGAAGACAAAGCCCAGCAGGAGGTCCACTACACATTCCCACTGACCTTCAGAGAGCTGAACGTGCTGAGGGGGAGGAGCTTCAGCTTGGTGGGACTTGTTGATCACTTCTTCTCTGGAAGCAAAGAAGCAGGAATCTGCAGCTTCCAGGACTTCCTGGTTTTGTTCATCTTGGATGGTCTGGATGAGTGTCGGCTCCCTCTGGACTTCCTCAGCACTCAGACCTTGACTGATGTCTCAGAGTCCACCTCAGTGGATGTTCTGCTGATAAACCTCATCAGAGGAGAACTGCTTCCATCAGCCCTCCTCTGGATAACCACACGGCCTGCAGCAGCCAATCAGATCCCTCCTGAGTGTGTGGACATGGTGACAGAGGTCAGAGGGTTCACTGACCCTCAGAAGGAGGAGTACTTCAGGAGGAGGTCCACAGATGAGGAGCAGGTCAGCAGGATCATGTCCCACATCAGGACGTGTCGTAGCCTCCACATCATGTGCCACATCCCACTCTTCTGCTGGATCACTGCTACAGTTCTGGAGGACGTGTTGAAGAGCAGAGAGAAGGGAGAGCTGCCCAGGACTCTGACTCAGATCTACAGCCACTATGTGGTCTTTCAGAACAAAGTCAAGATGGTGAAGTTTGATGGAGGAGCTGCCACAGATCCACACTGGAGTCCACAGAGCAGGGAGATGATGGAGTCTCTGGGAAAACTGGCTTTTGAGCAGCTGCAGAAAGGAAAGCTGATCTTCTATGACAGTGACCTGACAGAGTGTGGCATGGACCTCAGAGCAGCCTCAGTGTGCTCAGGAGTGTTTACACAGGTCTTCAGAGAGGAGAGCAGCCTGTACCAGGACAAGGTGTTCACCTTCATCCACCTGAGCCTTCAGGAGTTTCTGGCTGCTCTTCATGTCCATCAGACCTTCATCAGGTCTAAAGTCAACCTGCTGGAACATAAACCACTGAACCTTCCCCATATTGGAGGTCAGCCTGACTTAAATCTTCTCCACCAGAGTGCTGTGGACGAGGCCTTACGGAGTCCAAATGGACACTTGGACTTGTTTCTCCGCTTCCTGCTGGGTCTTTCACTGCCGACCAATCAGAGGCTCCTACAAGGCCTGCTGACACAGACAGGAAGTCACTCACAGACCAATCAGAGGCTCCTACAATGCCTGCTGACACAGACAGGAAGTCACTCACAGACCAATCAGAGAACAGTTGAATACATCAAGGAGAAGCTGAGTAAGAGGTTGTCCACAGAGAGAAGCATCAACCTGTTCCACTGTCTGAATGAAGTGAATGATCACTCTCTGCTGGAGCAGATCCAACAGTCCGTGAGATCAGGAAGTCTCTCCTCAGAGAAACTGTCTCCTGCTCAGTGGTCAGCTCTGGTCTTCATCTTACTGTCATCACAAGAACATCTGGATGTCTTTGACCTGAAAAGATTCTCTCCTTCAGAGGAAGCTTTTCTGAAGCTGCTCCCAGTGATCAAAGCCTCTAAGAAAGTTAAGTATGTGACTTTAGAACATGTCTTTAATTCTGTCACAGACAAACATCTGTAAGGTTTCTCTGATTCTTCATCAGACTGAGTTCCTGTGGTCTCTCAGAGAGAAGCTGTGCAGCTCTGTCCTCAGTCCTCAGCTCTCAGTCCTCCAGTGTGAAACATCTGGACCTGAGTAACAATGATCTGCAGGATTCAGGAGTGAAGCTGCTGTGTGAAGGACTGAAGAGTCCTCACTGTAAACTGGACTCTCTCAGGTCAGTGGGATCACATGTTCCATCATTTTTCTGTTCTTGGTCTCCTCACTTGTTTCCTGAGTTGTGGATGTTTTTCTGAATCCAGTCTGTCAGGTTGTGTCATCACAGAGGTGGGCGGGGCTTCTCTGGCAGCAGCTTTGAGCTCCAACTCCTCCAGTGTGAGAGAGCTGGACCTGAGCTACAACCATCCAGGAGACTCAGCAGTGAAGCTGCTCTCTCAGAGACTGAACACTCTGAGGTGAGACACATCACAGCAGCTCATCACATGTTCACATCAATCCCCATCACATGTGTGACAGAGAGCTGTATCAGAGGAATGTGATGAAGGTGTGAGAGGTGGGACACTAAAGGAGGAGGACTGGGACAGGTTAGAGGGATGAAGGACAGAGATAAGAAGGTAGTGAGGAGTGAGGAGAGGCTGATGGAAAACTATGAGGAGCTGATAAAGGAATGACGGAAGGAATGAGAAGATCAGATGAGGTGGAACCAATCAGTGAGAATTGTGTTCATACAGAAATATAAATATATCTTATGAAAATATATTTTAATATTTTCTCTGACACAAGTTATCAAGTCAAAAAATGAGGAATGAACCAAAAGGGAGGGAAGGGAGCAGGGAGGAGAGATTCAAAGTAGTAAATGTAAAGTGTGGGGAAGAGTTGATTATTTTAAAGTGAGAGTGAGATGTGAAGTTGTAGTTGTGTATATTGTGCTTATTGTGTTGTGTAATCAATCCAGTCTGGTGACCAGTGTGAAGCTTAGGTATAATGGTGGTGGCTGTGGACAAAGGGAAGGAGTGAGTGGTAATACAGGTATTTAGGATCAACGTGTCTAAAGTTAAGCCCACAATGAGTTTTATCCCACAGTCTAAGACATGCCAGTGCATCGTAGACCGATGTATGTGCAAGAACTACTACTGCAAACCCAAGTGCTGCCCTGGACCCGAAAATGCAGCCAGGCTAGCAGAAAGAGGGGGGGCCAGGGAGCCCAGACAACCCCCTCATGGATGAGCAGCCCTCCAGACGCCCCTGAGACCCCAAGCCGAGAGGCAGCAACCGCCCCCCACACACACATCCGAGAAAGCACCAAGGAACCGAAGACCCTCCGCCCCGCCATACCCGATTGCACCATCCTGATGTATTTGTACCCATCCATCAACAGAGGAGCCGGGCCGCCACCCGACAGGCCCAAATATGTGATCCTACCCACCTTCCTGTTATGGTGCCTCTCTATTCCCCAATTGAGAGGAACTTCCCTATCCCCTGTGTGAATGTGTGTGTTTAGTAAATGTATGAGGTGCAATTAAAAGAAAGGGGATGGAGGGGAGCGGTGCTCCCCATCCAACCTTTGTGTATATATGGGTATGTGGTGCAAGAGCTCCGGAGGGTGGAAGTGGTGGTCGCACCGTCTGGGGGGTTGTGTGTTCAGGTGTGATTAACATTGGAGGGATTGGTAGGGTAACTTGAGGTGAGAATGTCGCCCCAGTGCCACTACTCAGTAGCACAGGCGGCCATCTTTGCAGATCATTTGTGACTTTATCCAGCAGCGGATCTAGGTTCAGTTTAATTAATTCATTTAAGTTTGGTGATATATTTAAGCCTAGATATTTAATTGTGTTTGTGGGGGAGGGGTATTGTGGGTTTTGGCTTAATGGATTACATGATTTTTTTGTTAAAAGGGAGGATTGACGATTTTGACCAGTTATTGGAATAGTCTGATAGTTTAGAGAAGTTGTTTATTAGTTTAAATACTTCCTCTAATGAGGATGGGGTTCTTCCAAATAGAGTAAAATATCATCTGCATAAAGATTAATTTTGTGTTATGAGATGGATGAGTGGATTCCTTTAATAACAGTATTCTGACAAACAGCTGCTGCGAGAGGTTCAACGAATATTGCAAAGAGCAAAGGTGAGAGTGGGCGACCTTGTCTGGTTCCCCTCTGCAGTGTGAAGCTTTGGGATGTTATTTTGTTTGTGGTTACTGAGGCCTTAGGTTTAGAGTATAGGGTGGAGATCCATTGTATGAATGATTCTCCAAAGCCAAATATGCCAAGGACAGCAAGGAGGAACGACCAGTTGACTCTATCGAATGCTTTTTCTGCATCAAGTGACAAGATTATTGTTTTCTTTTTAGAGTTCTGTGCCATGTTGATCAAATGAAACAGTCTTCTAACATTGTCTGTGGAGTGTCTATTTTTAATTGACTGTACTACTTTCTCTAACCTGGAAGTGAGTGCTTTGGAAATAATTTTTATGTCTGTGTTAATTAGCGAGATGGGATGGTAACTTGAGGGTAACATGAGGTTTTTGTCTGGTTTAAGTAGTAATTTAATGTTTGCTGTATTCATGTGGCCTCCTACGTAACCTTTATTTTTAATCTCTGTTACTACTCTGAAAAAGAGCGGAGCCAGCATTGACCAGAAATGTTTTAGGAATTCAGCAGGGAACCCATCTGGAACTAGTGCTTTGCCTGTTGACATGCTATCCAAAGCATTTTGTAGTTCTTGTAAGGTTAATGGTGAGTCTAAGGTGGTTTTCTGATCTATGGTGAGCTGTGGTAGGCTTAAGTTATGAGGAAGGTTTTAATATCTTCAGGGTCAGGGTTTAAGTTAGATGAGTAAAGATTTTGATAATAATCATGAAAAACCTTATTAATGTCCTGAGGTAAGTTTAAAGTTTGACCTGAATTGTCAGAAATTGCTGCTATAAAGGAAATTTCTTTGTTGTGTTTGAGCTGATTTGCTAAATATTTGCCTGATTTATTAATATAATCAAAGTTTTTGTATAGCAATTGTTGCAAAATAAAAAGTTTTGTATTTTGTATTTTTCTGAACAAAAGTCCTCAGGAATTGTTAACATTAGATTCACTGAATATCTGGAGACACATAACATCCTAGCTGATGAGCAGAATGACTTAAGAAAATGTAGGGCCTGCATTGATCATATTTATGTTTTATCATCTGTGCTGAGGTCCAGGCTGCAAGAGGGAAAACCAACATTTGTCTTTTTGTTGATTTCCAGAAGGTTTTTGACTGGATCAACCGGGGTCTTTAATGTATAAATTCCTGGATTATGGCATTACTGGTACATTCTATGATGATGTCAAATCACTCTATAAAGCCCCAGTTGCATGTGTGAAGATCAATGGTTTAAAAACTGGTTGGTTCTCCACCACTTTTGGTGTAAAACAAGGAGATGTGTTGTCTTTGTTTTCCCTTTATATAAATAATCTGGTAAATGAAATTATGGAAGCTAATCTGGGTATTTGTATAAATAACTGTATTTTCAGTCTTTTATTGTATGCTGATGATATTATTTTTCTGGAAAATTTACACAATATGTTAAATATTTTAAATACATGGTGTAAAAAATGGAGACTGACTCTAAATGAAGATAAAACACAGATCATGTATTTTAGGAAAAATCATGACTTGAGAAGTAATTATAAATTTATATATGGCCTGTCTTAGTTTATACAAGTTCATACAAGTTCCTAGGATTGATCTTTAATGACTTTATGAGTTTTCAAGAGGGAACAAAGTTTTTGGCTGAGTCAGCAGGAAGAGCTTTGGGCTGTGTGAGAACAATGACGATAAAATACAGTTGTCATGTTGACAGTTGTTACTGTTTTATTTTGAGGTTTTGGGTCGACTCTCAATACAGTATCTACTGACAGTTCTTTTGGTTTTATGTGATATGTTTTTATTTGGTTTCACTGTTTGTTTTGTGTGTGTGTGCGTGTTTATGTTGCTTTTTATGTAATATTGTAAATATTTGTATTTAATATTGTCATTTATTATTGTAATGAAAATGAAGGCGACCCCAGTCAGAATAGTTCCTGCAATAAGTCAGGAGCTAATGGAGCTCAATAAAATAAAATGAAATGAAATTAAATAATTTTTATTATTATAATTTTTAACAGAAAATACACATTTTAAAATCCCTATATATTTAATGTTTTTATTTGTAAATTTATCACACTCTCTCTCACGTACCCCCTGCAGTACCGTTGTGTACGCCTAGGGGTACGCGTACCCCCATTTGAGAAATACTGTAATAAATAAGATTTTAGTTGACTAAATCTGTTACAGATATAATCGACAAAAACATAAAGCATTAGAGTTTTTTTTATTTTTGAAATATTCAGTTACTGTTGATCAACCTGATATATGATGGTATTAATGTTTGTAAACACAGACAGATTAGATGTGATCAATACGTTTGATCACACGATCACATGAGTTCTGATTGAATTTCAGCCGAGGTGACCAAATAGTGTAATTATACATATATATATATATATATAATAGTGTATAGTTTAGTTTTTATTAGTCAGTGAAGATATAAATATAACTTGATATAGTTTTTGTTAACATGTATTTTTATTAAATTATTCATTGTTTAGTTATTGTCACTTTAAAAACTTTAATCAACAAAAACTATGATAAAATGTTTAGTCGACTAAATGAACAGTATAAAGTGCAAACCTCCATCAAGCTCTGAACCTCCTCTTCACAGATATGATCAGTTATCAATGATCAATGATCCTGATCATGGTACCATGATCATTAACACTTTAAAGGCTTGGAACCACATTTATATCTCATTAATAAACATCCAGTAGGTCACAATGTATGGACACACACTTTAAAAAAAAAGAAAATAAATCAATGAAATGCATAATCTGGATCTGATCAGGATGAAAATCAGTGGGATCATTGATTAACCAACCCAATATACTGTAACTGAGTCACATTTTATACAGATCCATCAATTACAAACCCAGATATGAATTATAACGATGATGAGAGATAGACATTTTTTATCTTTGAAACTGATCAGAATCAGTTCATTGATCAGGAGTCCCTCTGGCAGCAGAAATCTTTCCTCCTTGGTGGAGGTAATAAAGCAGATGAAGTGTACGGCAAAGGTTTAAATCCTGTCAATAATGTGATGATTATTATTATTATTATTAATAAATGAATGTCTTTCTCCCACAGACTGAGTTTCTGTGGTCTCTCAGAGAGAAGCTGTGCAGCTCTGTCCTCAGTCCTCAGCTCTCAGTCCTCCAGTGTGAAACATCTGGACCTGAGTAACAATGATCTGCAGGATTCAGGAGTGAAGCTGCTGTGTGAAGGACTGAAGAGTCCTCACTGTAAACTGGACTCTCTCAGGTCAGTGGATCACATGTTCCATCAACATTGTCCTCACTGCATGAAAACTGAGATTATCCACCCTGTGAATGTCTGATAATTCCTGTAAACGTCCAGGATTATCAGCAGTTTACTGAGAAGTCCCCCCACCCCCACTGTGAATGTTTTTCGATAATTAGCATTTCAATGTCCAGCCTGCCTGACTGAAACTAACCAACCATTGGAAGAAACCACAGACAGTTCAGAAGTAAAATCACCTGTGATTGGACAGAAAGTCCCTCACTCATTGGTCACCGTTGGGATGCATGGCCATATGCCTCTCCCATTTTTATTATAATACAAATAATAATAATTATAATATTAATGATACTAATAATTATTATTGCTAATATTATTTAGTGAGAACATCACAATAACAGTTTATTGAGAATAAGAGACACAGGAGGAACATAATGAAAGTAGAGCTTTATTTATTAAAAATAAAACAAACTTTACACTGTGTCCCTTTGTCTGGGTCACACACTAAAACTTGAACTCTTGGCCGCTTCAGGGTCATAAAAAGATGGAGCAGGTCTTTTGGGGGGTGGTCCATAATGCAGTCTTTTGTGGTGGGTTGCTTGATAT
The DNA here is from genome assembly GCF_900634775.1 of Gouania willdenowi. NCBI lineage: Eukaryota > Metazoa > Chordata > Actinopteri > Blenniiformes > Gobiesocidae > Gouania > Gouania willdenowi. The sequence goes on from NW_021145173.1 coordinate 40,769, forward strand.
TTGGGCTCATTTTCCAGTTTGTTCTGTAATGTTGAACACAGAGCAGAAAGCTCCAGGCTTCTGAAGGATGGAGACCATAATATATATAATAATAATAATCTGTAACCATGGGTAGCCTTAATGTGTCATTTGTGGCAATGCATGGAGGCTCCTGACTGCTGGTCCATTTATATTCTAGTTTACAAATGACAATTCGCGTACCCCTAGGGGTACCGTACCCCACTTTGGGAACCTAGGTTCTATGCTGTTAACACAACAAAATATTATGTGTGTGTGTGTGTGTCAGCCGTTTTGTTTTTCCCTCCAAAATGTCACATAATAAACCACAATGTACAAAAATACTAGGAATAGATGAAGCTTTGCTCTGTGCACATGCTCTGTGTAACATCTGTTCTGTTAACTTTATAAATCTGACCCTCTTCCTCCTCTGTCTGCTGTGAGCTGAACCTTTAATGGCTTCTGTTCGTGTCCAAAGGTCTGGATGACTAAATGTGAAGTTCTTCCAGACTGTCTCATAGTATGTCTTACATGATACTGGGAAAAAGAAAGGCAACAGGCATAAATATGTATAATAATAACACCACAAACAACAAAACAGATTATTTTCCAGATTAAAGTTACTTACATATAAAGACTACAGTGTCCACTTTACACTAGTGTTGTGTTCAAGACCGCACTATCCGAGACCAAGACTTGCCCGAGACCAGAATGCACCGAGACCAAGACAAGACCAAGACTTTCGGGAGCCGAGACCGAGTCAAGACCAAGACCGAGACAAGCCGAGACCGAGACCAAGACCAAGACCATAAACATTATTTTTTTTCAATTTAAAAAAATATATAAATAAATAAAATTATGACAAGGTTCAACAGTTAAATAACATCCTCTCTTTAATTTTAGTTTATTTTAAATACATTTGACGGACAAAAAAGGTGCCTGCAAAAAATTAACTAAAATATTAAAACTACTACTGCTACTGATAAATTCACAATTATTCTACATATTTGAAAACAATATTTTTATGTCAGCTGAATGTACAGCAAGTGTTTAAAAGTATTTCTGCCAAGAAATAATGATTCTTGATTCTGATTCTTTCAGTTGTGCAGGTCAACAGGTCACAGATTTCATAAGATATTTTTTTTATTTGAAAAAGCCTTTACACAGGTTATTTTTATTAATTCACTTAGTTGATATAGTTTAATTTGGTTGCTGTAATATAACTAGGATATTTAATTAACAAAGGTTTCCAACTGTAACTGTAAAAGTGAAACTTTCTGAAATAAAACTACAAACAAGTTGTCAGCAGTCTAAAAAACATAGAGCTACAGGTAGATGTGAAACTAAATAAAACAAACTCAAACACTGGAAAAGTCATGTGACAAATTAATCAATAGTTATTGTTGAGAATTATTATTATTATTCTGGATACAGTGGAAACAGAAACTATAAAAATAATTATATTGTGAACCTGTTTATATTGTGGGGAACATATTATATACATACATGTAATTGGAGTCTAAAGCCACAAAAAAAACACCACTTTAAAAAGAAAATAGACTAATATAAAACCTCTTTAGTTATTTGAGTCATTCTGGCTTGTGCTATTCTGCGGCGATGACGCGCTGGTGACGACATAATCCAAGATGGCGGCGGCCCGGACTAGAGCCGACATTATGTAATAAAGCCTTAAAAGACATGGATATAATGAAAAGAGTGGATGGACAGATGCATAAACATGCGGACTTTCACACGGACACACACGGACTTATTAAACACACACGGACTTATTAAACACACACGGACCTCAGTAAACACGGTAAACGGAACAGGCTTCACCGCTCGGCTGGCACTAGGACCCAGAGGCGGAGTAAGTGCATCCCCCGTACTTCACAGGCTGTAATATCATCAGTTTATCATTTTACCAGTTGTTAGAGCTACTGTCTTTACCAGGGAGATAATATTTATTACTGGTGATTGTTTTCTGGAGTTTTACTGGGATTTTTACCGGTGATTAGTTCATTTCTCCCTTGCGCTCCGCGGTCCAAACTGACACGTAGCCACACACGTATGAGTGTCACACACGTCACTCAGTCACATTAAGGAAGGTTGTGGTCATTATAACAGGGTGGATTAAATAATGAATAAAGGATTGTTTTATCCCGTTCTTCTCCGTGTTATTATCACATTATAAAAAAGTTTAAAAATAGCAGGAATTAGTGCTGGTCTCGAATGGTCTTGACGGAAAATCCCGAGTCCGGGCAGCCTGAGTCCAAGACAAGACCGAGTCAAAATGCTTCAGAGACCGAGACAAGACCAAGACCTTTAAAATTTGGTCTCGAGACCGGTCTTGACCACCACAACACTACTTTACACATGTCTGGACTTGTAATGAGAGTTTACATCAAAGTCACAGGTGAATTATGGGACGAGCTCAGTCTGTCACAACAAAGAAATAGTGTCAGATACATACATTTATTTATTCTATTTTATATTAAAATCTTACCCTAGTATGTGTTCATAACACTTTTTGTTTCCCTCTGAGTTGTGTAAAAAAACAATATTTAACTGCAATAAATCATTTTATCACTCTTTTCTTTCAAGCATCAAATATGTAAGTCTTAAAGTTGTATTGAGCTAATCTAAAGCTAATCAAAGTGTATAAATCAAACTACATAGAACAGTAAAACATATTTTAAACACATGCTCATATGAAACAGAAGCTAACAACAGAACACGCTACACATGGCACTGTCTGCTAACTTACTACTGTTCATAAAACTTAACTCTTATCAAACTCAAATATCAAAACTACAATGTCATGAAACTCTTTATTTGTTAGTAACCTATTTCTGACATATAAGCTGTGTTTCTGACTATAAACATACCTGAAAAGAAGAGAAATGATCACAAATGTGATTCAGTCTGTTTCCTCCATCAGGAGCATTAGTAGAATGAGGAAAACAGCACGTGTGGGGGCGGAGACAAAACCAATCGATCCCAGATAGTCTAACCCAGAACACTCAGTGGATCACAGATAAACAACAATAACAATAAAGAGACAAGCAAATCATGTGTATTTAACACTCTTTTAACACTTTTAACTGTCTTTTAATATTTAACTGGTATTTAAATATTTAAACTTGTGAAAAATTACAACAAAAAAAACGCAAAAATAAAAAACAACACAAATACACAATAACTCCAGAGGGGTATTCCTTAAAGGTGGGTTAACAAACTCTGAGTCTATCCATAAACTCTGGGTCAACATACCCCGCGATGGAAAACTCTGGGTATCGGATTCTATTAAAGCTGGTATGAAGTGGGTTAATCAACCCTGAGTATGTAAACCTTGGGTTACTTACGTGCACGCGCGCGATAAAAAGCTATCATCAATGGATCAAAGAATACTCAAACTGCCATGACAACCAAACAGAAGAGAGTGATTTATTCACCCTGATGGGTGAAATAAGCCGGTGTTTGAGGAATATGAGCCTGTTCTAAAGGTGCGTTCAGTCTTCAGTGACTCTAGTAGTTTAAATCACTCGTAATTAGTCACACTTTTTGGTCACTTCATCACTTTATTACTTCAGTGACGTGACGAGCGGTGAATAATATGAATAAAGTGTGTCTGAGGAGACGTGGTAGCTGCATAGGATGTCTGCATAGAGAGCCCTCCTGTTACACTGGATATAAAGACAGTAAATGCTGCTTTATGTCACATCATTTATATTGATTCTTAATGTAATATTGTCACCAGAGTCATCTCAACGTCCTAAAAAATGTCATAAAAAAACACTGAAGCGGGACGTGAACCCACGTCCTATCGTTTGCAAGAGCAGTGTCACACTTCACTGCATCATACCTTCAAAGATGTATGATCTACAGACCTAACTGTATAACAATATAAAACAACAAACGAGCCTTAAAAGTTGATTTATTTAAATGATCATCTCCTCCTTTATATTGTCCACAGGTTTTTATCCAGAGAACTTTACTACAGACGTCAGTAGATGTTTTAATGCAGATCAACCTCTCAGTGACTTTCACTTAATGATCTACATCGACAACCCTAACCCTAAATTACCGTTATCACAAAAAAAAAAAAAAAAAAAGACGTAAAGCAACACAACATTAGTAATGAAGTGAACACGTATGTGGTGTGTGATGTTACTAATGTGTTTCAGAGAAAAGTGTTAAAGTTTATTAAACTGTTCAGAAACGGTGTTCAGGGTTTCTTTGATAAAACCTGCCAACGACCAGGTTTAGTTCACAGACAATGTTGCCCGGGTAACATACTCAGAGAAGAACATACCTCGCTTTTTGGAATGGGATACTCAGAGATTCCTTCATTTGAGCCTGAACATACTCAGAGTTTGAACATAAACCGCTTTATGGAATACCCCTCAGAAATCATGCATTTTATAGGAAAAATACACAAAAGAACAACAGAAATGCACAAAATGTCTCATAACATAAGACAACAAATATACACAGAGTGACAGAAAAACATACACATTTACTATAAAAACTCTTTGTTGTTTCCACATGCATCCCTCGGTCTATTTTTATGAGGCCCCCAAAGTAAACGTACAAAATGGCAGAAAAACAAAAAACAAAAACAAGAATACAGTATAAAAAAAAAAAGAATTCCACATTACAGGAAAATACAGTAAAAGACAAGAAAAACATAGCAAATACTTCAAAAGCTGTACAAAACTACTACAAAAATGAACCAAACAACAACAGTAATACACAAAATAACTCACAATAAAAACAACAAAAAAACACAAAAAGACAAGAAAAACACAAAACATGACTGCGAACCCATAGTATTAACAAACAAGCAAAATCACAACAGAAATACACAAAAGTGACTTTAAAAAACACAAATTGGCAACACAAGTACATATTATGACTCCAAAAAACATACATTTTACAGTAAAAATACACAAAAGGACAAAATAAATGCACAGAATGTCTTTCCTGTGTTAACGCTCAAATTGGTCATTATTCTAAATTCGGACTGGAAGTCACATTTACCTAATTCAGATTTAAATTTAATTCAGAATAAAATGTATTAGGAATTAAGTGTTTACAAGGTCAGTTTGAAGAGGAATTAACTTTTATTCTGCTTTAAAGAGGAATTAAAGCTCCATACAAACATGTTGGCTCTCAGAGACTTGTGTGTCTTTACAGTGGAGACAGTCCTGATTTACATTTATATAGATCACAGTATGGTCATTTACATGTGAAAACCTTACCCAGTCCTAGAAGCTGGGGGGAGACTTTCTCACCTTGTGCTGTGAGTTTACGACAATTCCTGGCAGTTATCTGAGCTGACTGGAACTTCCTGTTTACTCAGAGTTAACAGTAATTTACAGTGACGGAAACTGACGGAAATCCCACTTTTCATGCAGTGCCTGGTCCTCGTCTTCTCACTTGTTTCCTGAGTTGTGGATGTTTTTCTGAATCCAGTCTGTCAGGTTGTGTCATCACAGAGGTGGGCGGGGCTTTTCTGGCAGCAGCTTTGAGCTCCAACTCCTCCAGTGTGAGAGAGCTGGACCTGAGCTACAACCATCCAGGAGACTCAGCAGTGAAGCTGCTCTCTCAGAGACTGAACACTCTGAGGTGAGACACATCACAGCAGCTCATCACATGTTCACATCAATCCCCATCACATGTGTGACAGAGAGCTGTATCAGAGGAATGTGATGAAGGTGTGAGAGGTGGGACACTAAAGGAGGAGGACTGGGACAGGTTAGAGGGATGAAGGACAGAGATAAGAAGGTAGTGAGGAGTGAGGAGAGGCTGATGGAGAACTATGAGGAGCTGATGAAGGAATGACAGAGAAGATCAGAGGAGGTGGAACCAATCAGTGAGGATTGTGTTCATACAAAAATATAAATATATCTTATGAAATTACATTTTAATCTTTTCTCTGACACAAGTTATCAAGTCAAAAAATTAGGGATGAACCGAAATGTGAATTATTGACTGAAAACTAAAATGAATTTCCAACTCTGAATGTTACTAACCACTAAAATTAAAACTATGCAATTGTATAAATCAAAACTAATGCTTCAAATAATCAATCAATAAAAGGTAGGGTAGGGGATTTTTTCCAGATACACTTTTTAAGTTTTTGGTTGAAATTTTCTTAATGTTCTGACAGAAATGAAGATCTTATGAGCTCTGAAAAAGGAACAAAGAAAATCCATCATGTGTAGCAGCTGTAAACCTGTACAAACGTTGACCAATGAAAAAAGATGGTTCGTTTTTTATTAACCAAAACGCATCATTGGTGACGAACTTAAAACAGAGTTTTTAGTCATGTTTTTTAACATACAGTATATAATGATGAAGTTTAGTGTTTACTTACTGCTGAATGAGACAACGTAGTTTCTACACAATACAAACAATGAGCTTAGATCCACTTCTGCAGCAGCAGTGCTAATGCATGTGAGTGAGACAGAGCACAGAGGGGAGGGGGGTAAGCTACATTCAAATTCATGCTAGCTTTAAAAAAAAAAACAATATGTATGTTTTTAAAATGTTTTACATTTATTTCAAACTGTAGACTTATGTTATAAATATCATTGTTTAACAATTGTTAGAGTTTTTGAGCTAACTCTGGTGTTCAGTACCTGAGATTTCATACAGAGAGACATAGTCAGAGGTTTTGCTGAATCAATTAATCAATGTATTAGAGATGAACAGAAAATGAATCAACAAGTCATAACAAGTCAATAGAAGAACAGACAATCATCTAAAACACAGCTGTGGTCCTCAGGGTCTTCTCACTCCCTGGACCCCAAACATAGATTTATCAGTGTTTTTATATATTTATAAATCAAATGATCAGCTCCTTGTAATTAGTTAAAGATGTCATTTATTGGTGATTTAAAGCAATACAAGTTATGTTTAAGATTTATTGATTTATTCATTATTATTGATCATTTAGGGGTCTATGGTGTCTGTTTATTTAATTTATTTAGGTATATAGAACATGAGTTGTTTAATGTGTATTAAGTTTAATTTTAAAATATAATTATTCTTATTTGTTAATGATTTAGACTTTGTGCATTTTGGGTCAAACTGACATTTTAGTGTTAATCTGATTGTCTTGTTTATATCTGATTTGTCTCTTTGTTTACGTACATGGTTGTGTTATTTTTAGATTTAGATTAAGTTGAAATCAGATGTTTATTTATTTATTTTATTTATTCAGTTCATTTCCGACATGAAACTGTTTGTCTTTGTTCTGAAAATGACAGCTAACAAGTTGATCTGAATATATTTTATGAATAGATTTATTGAGTATAAAGATATATAATTATAGTATTACACACAAAAAGAAACCATGAATAATAATCTATTCTAACATTTCCTCTCTTTACACTGTTTAACAGTGTGACTATATAAAATTATGAATAAGACAAAATATTTAATTCAGACTATGTTTAAAATGTTTATTAACTTTATTTGGAAATTATAATATCAGGTTTCTCAATGTAATGTTGTTAATTTATTTTATAGTAATTTTTCCTTTAATTTTATTTCAAGTTATATTCCTATTTTGTTTACCATTGTTAGAGTGGGCCAAAACTTTTATTTAACTTTATTACATTTATTTGGATTTACTGTTAGACTATGTTTTAATATAAGAAAAAAGTTATAAGTAGAACAGAACAGAATACAAACATGATTTGTGTTTAAATTGAATATACACAGTAAACTTGAAATAAGCCACTTATATTTATCTGTACAAACAATAACTGAATACATGCTCATCAAAATTAATCTTATAAAACATCACATGATTACAAAAGGTGTTGTAAGAATTATTCAATACAGATTTTATAATTTCTTTATTACATACAACCACATAGTGTGGTGAGTCTATGATTGCTATGTAGTGTGTGTGTATTTTATTTTAATATCACTTCTCTTTCCATGTGAATGTGAAAACCCACAGCAGGAACCTTAACTGATTGATTGAATGATTCTTATTTCTTAGTGAGGAAAAATACATTCACGGTCCTGCCTGCCCACAGCGACCAATCAGGAAATGACTTTCAGAAATTAAAATCAATCTTTATCAAATTTATATGGAAGCTTTTGAAGCACAAACGACAAAAAATTGATTATGATTTTTTTAAATATTTCAAGTTATAATTTCTATCTAATTCTATCCATGTCTACATATGTATTTATCTATCTGAGGATATAAATACACATAAGGGTTTTAGTTGTGAGATTTTTAGAACATAAATAGAGGAAAATGACAATATTTTACACAGTTGTAACATAATATTCAAACTGACAGAGATTATTAAAGAAGTGAATAAAAAAGTAAGAAAATAACCCAAAGAACTGTAAAGTAAATCAAATCATTAGAATAAAACAGTAATTAGAACAAAACAGAAATGTAACCAGGTGTTATGTCTACTAATATTTATATAGATTAAAAGGGAACAGATATGTGATTGTATTTATGTCTTTATTTTCTCTCTAAAGAGTCCTAGTTAAATCTATAGACCACGTACCATGTACAGTTCAGCCCCCCCACCTTTGATTAGACGTTTTAGGTGGTGAGGTTGTTTTTATAACCTCAGGTGATCAGCCACTGTTCTGCATTCTGGGCCAGGGTCTATACAGTATATATGATTCCTCAATATATGAAATAATGTTATCCATGTCTGTTATTAAGATCATTAGTTCATTTACCTTTTAACTAAAAATATGACTTTTATTCAAGCTACAACTGTAAAGTGTTGGGGAGTGTTACAAAAAAATAAAGTCAATCAACTCTATTCATCAAGAGAAAGAAAACAGTATGAAATCTATAAGTATGATATCCAAAAGTTATTCTAATTGTCATTTCAAAAATATCAACGTATGATCAACAAGAAAAAGTTTTTAGTAATTCCTTAAAAAAAAAGATCCTAAACCATCTTAAATTACAAATATTTAAAGAATTAAACAAAAACTGGTATGTGTGTAAGTTTGTATGTATATGTGTATGTATGTGTGTATGTATATATGTGTGCAAACAGCTATCCTTCTATCACATGATCACTCACTCAAAGACACGCCCACTAGCACACTCACACTCACAACACGTTTCTCCCATACATACAGCATGACATCATCCTTATTCATTCACCCACACATACATATATGGGTCGGGACCCCATGTGGGGTCGCCTGAAAATTCTGAAAAATTGTAATAGATTTTTGATTTTTTTCAATTCTTCTTCACAGTCTTAAACAACTGTATGTTTATACTGTCACTCTGTGAAATAGTAATTTATTTCAAGTCAAATGCAGTAAAAAAATAAATAAATAAAATAAAATCTGAGCTCAAACATGATCAAAAACTAACTCTAGAAAAAAATGTCTTTGGGGTCGCCAGAAATTCTTGAAATCAAAATGGGGTCACGATCCAAAAAAGGTTGAAAACCACTGAACTAAATACAGTTTATTTCACTTATTTACTAAATGAGATGATTTAAAACATGTGTTATCACTTATTAATTCCATCATTTTGATCTATAGATGTTATTAAATAGTTTTCTATGTAAATGGACACCACAGTGGATCGTATGGTTTCTTTAATTGTTTCTATGATAATGTTGTAGTCAATGACTTTTGATCAGGCCATTGATGACTGACTATTGTCTAAAGTCTACACTCTGTGTGTGTGTGTGTGTGTGTGTGTGTGTGTGTGTGTGTGTGTGTGTGTGTGTGTGTGTGTGTGTGTGTGTGTGTGTGTGTGTGTGTGTGTGTGTGTGTGTGTGTTATTAGATATACGCCCTCCCTCCGAGAAATTACCAGCCGCCCCTTTAAATTGTTGCAAAAATATGTCACAAACACATTATTCAACAAACCATTAGTCATTAGGTTATTGCAGTTTTTTTCAATCTTAGGGTCACGACCCCATGTGGGGTCAGCCTGGAATTAAAATGGGGTTTAAATGTCTAGCAACTGGTTAAAAAGTCGGTAAAAACTGATTAAATTCTATTTTTAAAGTTTTTTGAAATATTGTTTTTCAAATACACAATACAAATACAGTAAATATCAAATAACTGTATCCTCTATTAACTTTCTCAAATAAATAAATCTAGTTCAAATAAAATACAAAAAAATAAAGTTTATATAAGAATACTAGTATAGTTTCCAGGTGAAAAAAAGTGTAAATATTAAAATTTACAGGAGGGGCAAACAAGATGGTTCGTACCCAGGGCCCAAAATGTGGTGCTACGCCCCTGGTGCACACTCACAGCCAGGGTCTGTAACGCACAGACATCATCAGTTCTCAGATGAATATATGCACTATTAGCTAAATAGTGCATATATTTAGCTAATAGTCTAATCTATAACAATGCAATAGATTAGATCAGCTGACATGAACCTGAGTCACTGCACCATCTATGTTTATGTCACGTGACTCCAAAATCCTTTTATGCACACCACAAGGAAATAATCTGACTATTTAAACGTTATTTAACAACTCTCCACATCCATTACACACAGAACACACAATCATAATAACACACTCCATCTCCATCACCACCACCTTGTAAAAATACTGTAGTGTGACGTTAAACTGTATGAATAGATATGAAAGTGTACGGTGGCACCATGCTCTTACTTTGAGCTGCAGGGAGGGTTGCCATGGTTACAGGTGTCCAGATGTGGAGGTGTGCTCTGGGGGCGTGGAGATAAAGTCTCTCATGAGGGGATGAATGTCCAGAGAGTTCAGAATCTGTGTGTGGGTGTGTATCAGAGAAAGGTGTGTGAGTCTTTTCTGGGTCATGGTGCTGCGTACCCATGTCTTCAAAAGTCAACGTGAACCTGTGTTGATTAGTCCTAAAAATAATTATATTCAAATACAAAATACACGTAATAGCCTACGTGTGTCAAAATCATTTCCCAAAATATTCATAATGAATTTATAAATTGTGCTAAATATTTTTCATAGGCTACATTTAAACACCTACATTCTCACCAATAGGGGGAGCTGCAGCACCCCCAGCACCCCTACTTCCTGTGGCCCTGCTGAATATTCAGTTACTGTTGATCAACCTGATTTATGATGGTATTACTGTTTGTAAACACAGACAGATTAGATGTGATCAATACGTTAGATCACATGATCACATGAGTTCTGATTGGATTTCAGCCTAGGTGACCAAATAGTGTATATATACATATATATAATAGTGTATAGTTAAGATCAGAGGAGGTGGAACCAATCAGTGAGGATGAAGAGAGGAACACTTTGAAGGAGATGAAGAAGGTGAAGCTGTTGAAGACAAACCAGTAGAAACATGGAGAGCTTGATGGAGATGGCATCAGGTTTCTGAGCAGCACTTTGGACTCTTTAGGTGTGTAAATCACTGCCTGTGTTTGCTCCTGCAGGGCGGACCATGGAGGAGAGCAGTGGATCAAAGCTGGTGTGAGGAAGTGTAAGTGTGTGTGTGTGTTCATTCAAAGTGTCCTCATGAAGCTCTGAGTGAATGAACATGTCAGTGATACAGAGAGAATGAAGCATCACATGATCAACTGTTGTTTCTTTGTGTCTCATCAGATTTCTGTCACATTCACCTCGACACAAACTCCATCAACAGAAAACTCAGACTGTCTGACAACAACAGGATGGTGACATGTGTGAAGAAGGAGGAGGAGCTTTATCCTGATCATCAGGACAGATTTGATCACTACTATCAGGTTCTGTGTAGTACTGGTCTGACTGGTCACTGTTACTGGGAGGTGGAGTGGAATGGAGATGTTTCTATAACAGTGAGTTACAGAGGAATCAGTAGAAAAGGAAACAGTAATGATTGTTTGTTTGGAAATAATAATCAGTCCTGGAGTCTGAGATGTAACAGTGGTTTTTACTACTTCATTCACAATAACATAATCACACATACCTCCTGTCCCTGTGGTTCCTCTGGTAGAGTAGGAGTGTATGTGGACTGTCCTGATGGACGTCTGTCCTTCTATGAAGTCTCCTCTGACTCTATGACACTCATCCACACCGTCTGTACCTCCTTCACTGACACTCTGTATCCTGGGTTTGGGATTTGGTCCATTGGTTCCTCAGTGTCTCTGAGTCCTCTGTGAGACAGACAGACAAACAGACAGACAGACAGACAGACAGACAGACAGACAGACAGACAGACAGACAGACACAGATAGACAGACAGACAGACACATAGACTGACAGACACAGAGACAGACAGACAGACAGACAGACAGACAGACAGACAGACAGACAGACAGACAGACAGACAGACAGACAGACATACACTTAGAAAGACAAACAGACACACACATGAACAGACAGACAGACAAACACACACACAGAGACAGACAAACACAGACAGACACACACAGCTACACAGACAAACACACACACAGACAGACAGCCACACAGACAGAGAGACAGACAGACAGACAGCTACACAGACAGAAACGCAGATAGACACACAGACAACACATACAACATAGACTGACAGACACAGAGACAGACAGGTAGACAGAAAGACACAGCTACAAAGAAAAACAGACAGACAGGCAGACAGACAGACACACAGAGACAGACAGACACTTAGACAAACAAACAGACACACAGACAGACACGCAGACAGATAAACAGGCAGACAGACAGACAGACACACACAGCTACACAGACAGACAGTCACACAGACAGGCAGGCAGACAGACACTGACAGACAGACACACAGACACAGCTACACAGACAGACGGACAGACACGGACAGACACTGACAGACAGACACACACACACAGAGAGACAGACAGACAGACAGACAAACAGACAGACACACACAGCTACACAGACAGACAGACACACCGACAGACAGACACACACAGCTACATAGACAGCCACACAGACATAAAGACAGACAGACACAGCTACAAAGACAGACAGACAGACAGACAGACAGACAGACAGGCACTTAGACAGACACACACACAGACAGGCACTGGGACAGACACACACAGACAGGCACTTAGACAGACACACACAGACAGACAGACAGACAGACAGACACACACACACACACACACAGACACCGACAGACAGACAGACACACACACACACACACACACACACACACACACACACACACACACACACACACACACACACACACACACACACACACACACAGACACCGACACACAGACACTCACAGCTACACACACACACACAAACACAGAAATACAGATAAAAAGACAGACAGACAGAAAGGCAGGCAGACATACACACACACACACACACACACACACACACACACACACACACACACACACACACACACACACACACACACACACACACACAGAAATACAGACAGACACACACAGACACACAGCCAAAACAGACAGACACACAGACAGAGATACAGACAGACATGTCTATGAGTCCTCTGTGAGACAGACAGACTAAATGGCCGACTTCCTGTTTGGTTTTGGGCGGGGTCATAATGTAACTTTTTTGCTCATCTTGGGGTCAATAATACATGTAAATTTGATGTGAATCAACTGAAAAATAGCCAAGATACATCATTTAGAATGTGAAAGAATTTCCAGTGACATTATAGGCCCCTCCCACTGATCACAGCCTGTTTTTTCTTCATCACCCATCTTATAACATTCATCCAACACTATTTTGAAGTCAACATGATATATTGTCTTTCTGCTAGAGCTGTTAGCGTCAGACGCTACTAAAAGTGGAACCCTCTGAGAACACAAAGCATGAGGTCACATCTGTCTCATGTTCTTCTTCTCCACAAAAGTGAAACTGTTCCTAATTCACATGTTTTATTATGAATGATGATAAATGTGTACAGAATAAAGCAGATGATGTTAGTCCATCACCTGAGGATTATAGAGGGGATATATTTTCTATCAGGCACAGTGAGACAGGCTGAAATCATTTGTATCTCCTGTTCTGGTCCACAGTCCTGTATCACCATGTGTCTGTGTTGAGAATGTCTGAATAAATGCTATGAAGTTATGATGATCAACAGAGGCTGAATAAAAAAATACACCAATATCTAAAGATCAGATCTCCTGTGTAAAGGAAAGTGAGTTACATCAACAACTACTGTTGGCAGTGCTGCAGTAAGTTCATCAGAACATCATTGAGTGAAAAAGGTGGATCTGAGTCTGACAGTGTGTTCAAATGTTCACAGTGGTGTTGATTTTACTGTATCACAAGTTGGACACATTGATCTAAAGACTGAATTACAGTGTGTTTGAGTCTAGAACCCAGAGAGTATTTAGCTAATGTTTAGTTAGTAGGCTGGTCGTCTAGCAACATTACACTATCATAGAAAAACGAGAATATATGACATTGTCAAGCAGAGCTATGAATACTATTAACTTGAGCAACACTTGATGTACAGAATAGCTATTTTGCTCAGACTGTCTTTTTAGTGTTAATCTACTGTCTGGATTATATCAGTTTTGTCTCTGTTTACGTACATGGTTTTGTTGTTAGATTTAGATTAAGTTAAAATTAGATGTTCTGAAAATAACATTTAATTATCATATTTTAAAAAAGAAACCATGAATAATTATCCATCTTTGACAATCAAAGCATGATCGTAACAATCCACATTTAGTTTTAATAATAAGCTAAACTGATATCTAAACACAGAATTGTAGCTCCGCCCTTCATGCTCACTCCCACAGCAGGGGATACATATTCTGTTGGGGGTCACTGCTTTGGTACGACAAAGTCCAAAATGCTTGACCATCACATGATTCATGTAAACTCAGTTTGTTCCAGAAGTTAGTGGTGGGCAATTTGAATCCATTGACATATCTGGGATTTTTGGTAAGTTGTCGTCAATAACTGCATTGATTGACAATATTTATACGTACACCATCATATGTATGTGTATATACAATATATGTTTATGTAGTTCCATAAATAGTTTTTTTTTCCCTAACATAAATTTGTATTAATGAAAACATTGTTTAAAAATGTGTTAATATGTATTGTATACAGTATGTATTGCCTTGAATTTTCTTCAATTTTCTTTAAAAAAGGTGTCATTAAAAAACACCACATCCAGACCGGACACATTGAAAACACATTTATTATGTTTATACATGTATAAAAATACTTAATTATTATGCACTGATGCACACAGCCAGCATCACTACTCTGCAACCTAACAGAACATCACTTCTTCAGCCATCCTGACCTGCAGCATCATTGGTCCTCATCATGCAGCATCACTGGTCCTCACCATGCAGCATCAATGGTCCTCACCGTGCAGCATCATTGGTCCTCACCGTGCAGCATCACTGGTCCTCACCATGCAGCATCAATGGTCCTCACCATGCAGCATCATTGGTCCTCACCGTGCAGCATCACTGGTCCTCACCATGCAGCATCAATGGTCCTCACCGTGCAGCATCATTGATCCTCACCATGCAGCATCATTGGTCCTCACCATGCAGTATCATTGGTCCTCACCATGCAGCATCATTGGTCCTCACCATGCAGCATCATTGGTCCTCACCATGCAGCATCACAGCAGTAGTAGTGTGAAATTATTACATAGAATAGGTGTGATTACTAATATAATTCATATAAAATGATCAGTATGATATCTAATGTAATATCACAGTATAATACACATTTGAAACACACCATGTCATGTTTTCATGACTCATCATGGTCTGTTGATGCTGCATCATATGAAACCAGTCCTGTGACATCACTGCTCCCTGTGCTCCTACAGTAGGTCACTTACACTCTAACAATATTACATGATTAGTATAACAACTTGCATAATACAGTAATAGCCTATATTACTTATAGTATTAAGTATAGTTCCTCGTTTAGTTTAGTATAATTTAATTTCAACATTGTTGTTCTATTTTAAACTTCTGTGTGATTTCAATTTCAAAAGTTCTAAAGTGCATCACAGACTGTCTAATCTACTGTAGCTTCAATGTGCTACAATGATAAACTGATCACTTCAGGGACTAAATGTGAGGCTCAATGACCCGCCATTGCTGTAAATAAAACAACCATTGGAGTGAACGAGTTGTTGCTACTCTCTTGTTGTGTCCTAATGTTTCCTCCTATTTCCTTTCCTATCCACTGTTCCTTCACCCCTGGAAGTGTTTAAGTCGTGGTCATGATAAAGAGCGTCCAAGTTCTCTTTAAGCACAGGAAAAAAGAAACACACACCAGGGCGTTTACGGAAACTCACGATGACAGAAAAGTAACAGAGATCATGTAAGTTATCAATGCAAAAATATAAACAACTTTAAATAAATCATCTAAACCCATATATTATTATATATAGACATATTATGATATTATAACTGACATAAAACAGACAGTCTGTGGTTCTTGAAAAATGATCAGAGACATTTTTATCCACATTTATTCAACATAATTCATATTAATGAGTAGAAGGTGAGTGTGATCAACCATTCTCAATGTGACGTTCTTTTAGTTTACCTTTAGTTCCTCGTAGCCATGGTAACCTCTTTTCCTTTGATTTACATTCATACCTGTGATTTATGACATTATATCAGTGGAAAGTGTTAGAAATGAGCTTTTAGTCCATTTTAGGAAATGTGTAGTTTTTTCACCACGACAGACGTCACTAACCTTCACCACCATCAGATTATTACGTCACCTAGTGGAAGTGTGTCTGATTGTTAAAACAAACGTGATGGCCTTTTCCTAACTCCTCTCCTAACACCTTTCCTTAACCCTGTGACGTCATCTATGAGGGTTAAGGAAAAGTGGGTAGGAAAGGAGATAGGAGGGACTATTAGGACACACCTCTCTCTATACGCTCTGATCGTCTCCAGGCAGCCATTAGCAGGAAGCTGCTGCACTGAGGAAACCATTTCCCCTGAAAATTATCATTTATATCTTGTAAATGACATGACATTGCAAATATATAAACACATAGTGCTCAAAATAATTGATTGTGTATTCAAAAAATATTTATTTAAAAAAATGAAAATCCAAGTGGTTTGTACCACTTCTGTTCAGTGTCTGTACAGCTGAACACTGGGAGAACAGATGTAATCCTCAGCTGGGAGTAGTGGGCCGTCTGGTACGGTAGAGCTGCCACGTGGCTGCACAAGGCTGTACCTGCCACACAGGTGTACTGGTATCTCTGAATCATCACTGGTTTGAATCCCTGAGCACAATCTGTTAACAATAGCACATGTTAGTTAGAGAACAACATGTATTGGCTGAAAGTGTAATAATAGAAAGACAACATTAAATTAGTGACATTATGTTAGTAAACTTCTAAACTGTACAAAGTGAAACAGGAAAAAGTTTTATAAAAACTATTTATTTATAGTTAACCATGTAAAATATATATGTGTAATCTCACTTTACTTATTTCATAGAAAAATACAAAATAAATGTTTAATTGAAATTATAAGAACCCAGAACACAATCTAGTTTCTGTGAGAACCATTAATTTTACATTATATCTAAATATGAAACCTTGGTACCTTAGGACAGTGGTTCACTAACTATATGTACCCATGGTACACCAAAGGACATGTAAAAATATTAAGGTACATCTATTGTATAACGCGTGTAATCACTCATATCATGTACAATATTTATCAATGTGCATAATTATTATTAATGTCAAATAAAATGTGACAAAGACAACTACAAGGCTAAATTAGTTAGCAGAGATTAAGCTAGTTATCAGAGGCTAAGCTAGATAGCAGAGACTAAGCTAGTTAGCAGAAGCTAAGCCATTTAGCAGAGATTAAGCTAGTTAGCAGAGACTAAGCTATTTAGCAGAGACTAAGCTAGTTAACAGAGGCTAAGCTAGTTAGCAGAGACTAAGCTAGTTAGCAGAAGCTAAGCCATTTAGCAGAGATTAAGCTAGTTAGCAGAGACTAAGCTATTTAGCAGAGGTTAAGCTAGTTAGCAGAGGCTAAGCTAGTTAGCAGATACTAAGCTAGTTTGCAGAGGCTAAGCTAGTTAGCAGAGGCTAAGCTAGCTAGCAGAGACTAAGCTAGTTAGCAGAGACTAAGCTAGTTAACAGAGACTAAGCTAGTTAGCAGAGGCTAAGCTAGTTAACAGATACTAAGCTAGTTAGCAGAGGCTAAGCTAGTTAACAGAGACTAAGCTAGTTAGCAGAGGCTAAGCTAGTTAACAGAGACTAAGCTAGTTAGCAGAGGCTAAGCTAGTTAACAGAGACTAAGCTAGTTAGCAGAGGCTAAGCTAGTTAGCAGAGGTTAACGATATTGATATTATTCAGATAAATAAATAAATGTGGTTATCACAGATTCATAGAACAATAAACCATCATTTTACTGACTTTATCGATGGACCCCAAAAATCTCTCCACTTTATTCCCCCTTATAGATGGTCCTGTCTCCACATGACTGTTCTTCAATGTTCATGTCTGTGTTCAACCACCTTCAGCTACAGTGGGGGTCCCCGCTCTATGGAACCTTTATTTTGGAGGTCGTGGGCTGAAAAGGTTGAGAACCACTGGTCTACAGTACATTCAGAGCTGTTTAGGGATGTCAGTCCACAGTTCCTCTTTATCACCAACTGTCCAGATATCCACTACATTCTGTGCAATGTGCTTTAATGTGTGTGCAAGCATTTACAAACATAAGTCCCCTCATAATGATCCTATAGTAATCTGATTACCTACAGGCAAATATCCAATACTTACGTAACCTTAGCACATGCAGTTAGACGCCATATTCTCACAAATCTCCCTTTTCTACCAATCACAGACAGTGTAATGAAAATGAAAAGAGTTACAAAAATGTCACCAGGTGCCAAACAGGCAAAAAGTGCTGACTCAGTCTAAAACGTGTTAACGGAGCTCATTGAAAGTTACAGTCACTCCTCTCTTATGAAGCCCAACAGATCAAATACAAGCTTTTCTCACTGTATTTACAGTGTGTTACTTAGACTGTTTCGCTAATCTCTACTTCTCTTTATTTTCAGGAATTAGTACGGCTCCAGAAGTTGTCGTGGCAACCCACTGTGGCCTTAGGGTTTTTGTCCTCTCTCTGATCACCAACAAGGTATCACACACCTGAGACATGAATCAATGAGTTGATGTTGAAGTGTGTGTTGAACTGATGAAGGGATTCATCAGTGACACAATAGTAGACCAATAGGCCTGGACCTATAAAGAAGGATCAGGTCCAGGTTAAATCTGGACCTATAAAGACTAATGCTACGTTCACACCAAACGCGGTTTCTGCGGCACAAGCGAACAGATTACATGCAAAGTCAATGGTTTAGACGCGCTGGGAGGCGAATTATTCGCCGGTGGGGCGGCGCGAACTGTTTTGCGCGTTGAACGCGAATGCTGCGGCAAGCGCGCTCCCGATTTTCGCGTTATTCGCCGTTCGCTTGAGTTGAAAATATTGAACTCCAGCGGCTGTTTTGCGTGACGCGCAGGCGCGAAAGCCAATCAGAGTCCTTGTTGGCAATGACGTCAGGCAGGCAACACGGAAACCAGTATTTTCACCCGTTCAACCATTGAGGAGAAGCTAATCGTAGCGGTGTGTGACCACCGGGAGCTGTATGACACGGCCTGTTATTTTAACCAGGACCAGGAAGGATTTGGTGTGGAGGAGAATCAGCGAGGAGGTGGAGCAGCAGGTAAATGTTCTCTCTGTAGTTTTTATCTTTGAAAGTCGGCAGTGAGTGAGGATAGCATTAGCTAATGATAGCATTAGCCGCTAACACCAGCTATTTTCACTTATGGGTTATGAGAGGGAAAAAAAGTCAGGAGAACCGTAGTGGGTCAGCTGCAGGAACATCCAAACTGTGGAAATACCCTGTGGTCATGTCCTTCATCGACCCCTTTGTTTCACCGCGAGAGACAAGCAGCAACATGGGGCAGAGGGTTGAGGAAGACAGGACCGCAGAGTATGGTCAACCATCAGAGACTGGAGGTTTGTTTATCAGTGCAGACATATAGAAATATATACCAGGTTAATATTCAGGCCTTTATGCATCACAGGGCTTCTTCTAGTGGGGGATCTAAATCTAGTATAGTGATTTAAAATCTATAGTAATGTGTTTATATATTGTGTTTGCTGTCACTCAGAGGTAAACAATCAGATGAGTGATTGAGAAGGACAGGGAGGGGGAACAGATAGTGCTCAGGGAGCAGGAGAAGATGCTGATGATGGTGATGGTGCTACAGCAGCATCTCCTGCAGAAACAAGTGCAGCCAAACCATCTGATATGAACATGACAGAAGTTGTTTTGCATTCTGTTATAAATAAAATGTATCTATAAATGCTTGGTATATCAGTGATGACAATGTTGATCATTACCTCATTTAATGTTTAATTAAAATATATCTATGATCTTATTTAAGTAACAGTGACTTGATAAGCTATTTTATATATATATAGTGTTTGTTTTTTTTTTAAGGAAAAAGAGCAAAGAAGAGGCCCAGCCAAGGCTCTCCAAGTGAGGTGGAGCAGCTTATCCTACAGACCTTCAGGAGACCACCTCCTCACCACCAGCTCTGACTGAGGATGAGATGTTTTTCAGAGACCTGCTTCCTATCCTGCAAAAAGTGCCACCAGAATTTAGGGAACGTTAAATTTCTTGATTATCATCCGGTAACACTAAATTTGGAATATTTTAATTAGGTTTAGGATTGGGCTGGATGGGCGGCACTCTTTGCATGGCAGGAACCACATTGTGAATAGTTGTTTATACTAGTTTGTTTATTATGTAAGTATTATAATATTGAAGTAAATAGTTTGTTTAAAATTGAGGTATTATGTTAATGTACATGGTGTTCTTTCAGAATTGTTGATTAAAAACACATTTTACAGTGTACTTTTGCTTTCTTTTTAATTTCTATCAATGCATCTTAACAGCAATGTGTACACCACATCAAGGTTATATATTTTGTTCATACAAGAATATATAGTTTCCTCATTGATTCTCTGTGAGACCTTTAATGCCTTTAATTAATTTCAGAGGTGAGGTTTCTTGGATTATTTTTTTCTGGTTAAAAATGAAGCTGACAGACGTTTCTCTTCTCATTCTTCCATATTTATTATACACATGTTAATACAATAGGAAGTTTGCTCTATAGAAGTATGTGGTTGGCTCTTAAAATAGTCGTTGTGGGTGTGCTGGTGGAATATGTCTAGCCATGGAATGGCTCCTGCAGAGAAGTACGATGTGAAGACCTCTCGTCCATAGCTGTTAGCTGTGGTCCTGAAGGAGTCACCTGTGGCCAGATACCTGCACAGTGAACAACATAGAAAAGCTCAGATCATTGATAATCAGATATATATAATGTGGGTGTGTACGTGTGCATAAAAGGTAGAGAGATTAGAGAGAACAGGCCTTATCTGCCAGATGACAATAATTAACAGTAGTAAATAAATAATGATTTATTAATAAGAGTTAAAAACAATAAATATTAATGAAACAAGCCTCATCTTCCAGAATAGGTCTCCAGAGGACAAAAAATAACAATAGTAAATAATTTATTATAATGATTAACTTTTATTTTTGTTGTAATATATTTATGATAAAAAACAATAATAAAGCAGGGATTAATATAGTATCTATCTTTATTGTGTATTTGAGAGATATGTCTGATGAATCATGGCATCTTCGGTTGCTTATGAAACTTACCGGAGACAGACACACAGTCGTTCGGCTGCAGAGATGGAGCTCCGGTAGTTGGTGTCCTGCCGGGACATCCGTGGGCCAATCCGACCCAGCAGGTCGTCGAATCGGGCGCTGGTCATCCACAGGTACCGCTGGAAGCAGTCATCATCCAGCTGTAGCTTCTGAAGCGGTCAGTGAAGCTCACCGAGTTGGATGTGGCGCTGGTTAACCTGGTGAAGCCAGGAAAGCCGACGTTCCTTCCGAGGTTAGGAGCAGTGAATTAACGGGGGTCCTCCATAGTTGATGGTGGAAACAAACAGAGCCTGGTTGTCGCCGTTTGGGAGTCTGGTGGGCGGAGCTTCGCTTCAGATGCGAATGAAGCGAATAGGGAAACATTTTTTGATCCCGCGAATCCTGCGGAAGGTTTCGCGCGACAGACGCGAACGGTCCCGCAGAAACCGCGTTTGGTGTGAACGCAGCATAACTGGTGTCTTCCATAAGAGAGATGATCAATTCATGCCAGTCTATGTGTATTTATGAGAAGAACAAAAATGGAATGTGGAGGCCTGTAGATGAATGTAAAAAAGTCTTTTTACTTCATTCTTCCTGGATTTCTTGTGTTTCTTTGCCAGACAAGGAGGACAGTGATTAGCTAGGCTCCATTTTTGTTCTAGTTTGTTCCAGATGTTCCCTGTGACATCACTTCCCTCTGCAACACATTACATTTTGACCAGATTTGGATTTTTCTTTGTAAGCCCCAAATGAAACATCTTCCATAGTTTGGACAAGAGTTTGAGTGAAAACACCAGAAATGTGTTGGGAAGGTACTTTGGTAGAGTTTTTGGGTCCAAACACAAGAAATCACAATAAAAATGAAGTAAAAAAGCAAAAAAAACTTCTATGCAATCGTTACGGGACTCCACATCCCACAATGCAATGCAAGAAACTTCAGCAGCTTTAAAGGAATCCTCCTGTTTTTACAAATATGGTCTAAAACCTTTGAAATGTCCTTATTAGAAGATCTATGCCTAACAAAAAACATTATTTTGTTCTTTATTTGTTTTATTCACTTTTAAAATTCTAGAAAAATTGTCAATTATAATTTAACGCAAAACTGAGGAACCATGTTACAATTCTATGTACAGTTCTACACATATGTTACCATTTAAAAAATGAAATCTAGGGGTATACTGAGACATAAAAAGGCTCAGACACCCACACCATAAATATTAAAACCTATGTTTTTATTGATTATGAATCCTAACAAGGAAACCAATAGATAAGAAATAAATTAGATGATAGATATTAGTTTTTAGTGCATTTTACAGCTGATTTAGGACATGTTAGCATTAGAGATGCTAACAGAAAGCTAACACAAGAGGAAGGTTAACTTTTATTAGGTTATTTATTTCAGGCTCAGTCATTGTGATTAATTGTAATTGAAATTAAGAACATAATTGTAATTGACTTTCTGAGAATAAAGAATAATTGTGATTTAATTGTAATTAGAAAAAATGCTGGTCACTGTAATGGTAATGGAATTGTAATTGAACATGGGTAATTGAAAAGTTAATTGTAAGTGAAAAATGTAATTGAGCCCAACCCTGAGCAACGTTAACGGTTTGATCCTTTTTGGTGTTTAGTTTGGTTTCTAGATTGATTGATTAATGGAACCTATTGTTGAATTAGATTCTAATAAAGCTACTGATTGGTTTCCTTCAGGTGGGGGAAAGCTACGAGGACACAGAGAGTGTGAACCATGAAGGCGTCCTGGAGGTGGGACGGCTGTGTTCATCTACTGTACAGCAGTTAGTGACTGAACTGATCAGCAGAATGGAGATCAATAACACCAATACACATGTCTGAATACATATTTACTGTAGATATTGTGTATTTTTGATCTTTTATTACATCAACGTGGTGAATAATAGACTGTTTGGATGAATAAGAGTGTAAGTATTCATTATTGTTATATGACGTTCAGTGTAAGATGTGATATAAATGATAAGGTTTGTGTTTTCATTTAATAATCAATCATTTTTTTAAAGAATAATCGGTTCTTTGTATATTGTTTCTGTTAAATGACTGAATGTTGTTTTATAATGTGTTACTGACTGATTCTATGCACCATGTTAGTCTGTTTAAAACGTGCTGTCATACATGATATTACCATATTTGACATAACAATAAAAACTTTGTTGTAAATAACTTGTTCTCGTCCATTGAAATGTAGATAAAAAGCACCATGATTATTCCTAAATACAGCATTTTCCCACATGAACTCAAACTACACCAAGTACAGCTTCTTTTAAACAAACCAGTTCATCACCATTTTCAAAATGTTTCCAATTCCAAAACCTTCTGCTTTTCCACTAAATTCCTTAAACTGTGTCAAACTCATTTTAGTTCAGGGTCTGAAAACGGCTCAGTGTAATCTCAAGTGGGACACACATTTTTTGGAGCAAAAACCAGTAATTTCATCATTAATGTGTCTAAGTTTATACTTCTATGTTTAAATAATATGTAAATTATGGAAGACACGAACAATATTCAACAATAATTAACAGATATCAGTCCCTGTAGGATCTTCACTTTACATTTACTGGATTTTGTGACTAATTTTTATTTACATTCATAATATTGGTGAAATATTTTGAGGATAGTTGCCAAATTTTGGAAAAACTGAGAAATCTTTCAACAAATTGTGATTAAAAGGTTAATAATGATGGTGAAACTAAACCCTGCAAATATTGTGTTGTTTGATTTAATCTGTATTTACTCATGTTTTCCTGTGGGCTGAACTAGATGCTCTAAAGCAGGGGTGTCAAACTCATTTTAGTTAACGGGCCACATATCTTAAGTGGGTCATAGATTTTACACAGGAAAACGATTCATTTTAACATTATTGTGTCCGTTTGCACTTCTACAAAGACAAGAAATACAGAATATGTAAGAAAGTGACTATATCCAAGTAATAAGTGATAAATATCAGTCCTAACAGGATCTACACTTTACATTTCATACATTTTCTCATCAATTTCTATTTAATTAGGGGAAACATGTCATATTTTGAGGAAAATGAAAGGATTTTGTAAGAATTTTGAGTTTTTTCAAGTTTAAAATGAAAAATGACTGAAATCATGTGATAAAAGTACCAGGAAAACTGTGAATATTGTTGAGTTTGGAATTGAATGGACAACAACAAATTGTGAGTGGAATGGAATGGTTACATGGTGACATCTGGGATGAAATCCAATCAGATTAAACTACGGACTAGTTGGGAAGGTCAAAAGGTCAAACCTCCGACCACAAAGAAGAGCAGATGTGTGGACAAACTTTATATTTGATATAAATGAGGGACAGACAGTACAAAGCTGTGTGTCAACAACAAGCCTGAAGCGACACCTGCAGGAGAATCAAAGTATTGCACTACTGACAGCTTTGATTCAAACTTTGAAACATTTGAAGACATTTCTTTGCTTATATTAGATCAAATTCCTTAATGGTGTGGTCAGTATTTTTCTTTAACCATAATTGGGATTCCCAGTTGAAATGCTGAACAGTGAAATGATAGAAATGTATTATTTTATTACATTTAAAAATCTTAGAGTTGATCATGCTCAGACATTAGCAACATAATAAAATCAGATTTTAGTGTCATATATGTACATGCAGCTCTCTGTATCATTTTGTGTAACTTAATAGGACACAACTATCAGACTTTGTGTGTTTCTGTTGTTGTTTGTGTGTTTTTAAAGTTCTTTAGGGGATTTATTTTGCCATTCAGTCTATTTTTCTCTCATTTTGTGTATTTTTGTTGTTCCTTTTGCTCATTTTTCTGTCATTCTGCCTATTTGTGCTGTTCTTTTGTGCGTTGTTTGTACTTTTTTTTATTTCCTTTTCCATACAAACACTTTTTAAAATGACTTAAATTTAAAAAAAAAATAAACATCAGGAAATGATTTACAACATTTGCTTTGTTTACAGATTACTTGGGTAGGTTAAGGGTACGGCAACCGTCATCTCCCATTTTAGTTTATTAAATTATTTTACTAAAACCATGATAAAGCTGTTATTAAGTCAGTGATTCTCAACATGTGGCTTTTTATCATGTTATAATGATTCCCCCAGATAACCTTTAAAGGAGAAACTTTTTTAACCCCTTTTTACCTTTTTCTTTTTCCTTTGTCCCATTTTTGTCCCTTTTCCCAAAATGTTGATACTTTTTAGTTTTTTCAGATTTAACTTCCTTTTGCCATTACATAATACCTGTTTCCTTTTTTGTCATTTTTTGGGGGTTTTTTTGCCACTCTTGACTGCTTTTGGCCCATTTTAGTCACTTTTTATTCTTTTCTTGCCAAGTTTTTGCCACTTTTGGACCATTCTTTGCCACCTTACTCATTTTTTGTCACATCCATAGACACAGGTCTAAAAAAATCTAAACCAGATACTGAGACAGAGCAAATGTTATTTTCCATGATCCTAACTGGGAGTGTAACCTGCTCTGACCAGGTCTGTGTGTATCAATAAAAGTGTTTAAAGACATTAGAAGAACTAATGTGTGAATAAATGGATCAGTTCATGTCCCAGCTCAGATGGGATGGTTTTAATCAGCCTGGATCAACCTGAGTTGATGATGATCTAATAAAATAGTAAATGTTAGTGGTGACAACATATAGCAGACGTGTAGATGTACTGAATTTAATTATTATTAATGTAGTGGTTAGCACATATTTATTTTAAATATCAAGAAAAAACGATGAACAAACCATTGAAAAAAATAGAACCTAATTTAACATTTAGAATAATGCACTATAATACAATATAACACCGACAGGTATAGTGTAATTGTCTCGAGGGATCAATAACAACAATGGTGCAAAATCCAAAAGCAATGCAGAACACTGCAAGCAACAGTTAAAATATAAAGGTTTCAGTACAAGGACATTTCTACTTTCTGTTTGGTTTTACTAGTCAGTAACACAAGGCTTAAATTCAAAGAACACAATGTGCAAACAACACAATAGAATTACATAGAGTAGAACAAGAATTAAAATGAAATAAATATAGAGAAAAGATGTACAGTAATTGTAAAGGGTGTTTTTCAAGTTTATTAAACCTTTTTAAATTATTATGAAAAAACAAAAATTGAGGGGTTGCAAGTTTGCACCCCTCCAGTAGGTGGCGCCCAAGGGGGCCGCCTGGGCTGCCTGTTGTGAAGGCCGGCCCTGGTCTACATCATAAAGTGGACAATATTTATATTTTATATTATCAACAGAACTGAGGCTCTCTGTGTCACCAACATAATACATGAATGAATGAATGAGGTTTTATCAGCTGACTAATGTAGATATTAATCTATATGTTTCCTATAGGTTGTCATGGTAAATAAAGGATAAATATTTTCTCTCCTGTCAGCGTCACATCAGATCCACACAGAGACGTGTTCACAATGATCCTCCTTTTATTGGACAGTTTGTTTTCTAAGAGAACTGATTGGTCAGGAGGCGGAGCTTCAGTACTCGCTCAGATTCTAGCCAGAATATAATCTGGTCTGGAACAGGTTAGGTGTTCAGCCTAAGTTACCATGGTGATTTAGCCTGGTAAGAAGTTATCCAGCGTCTGAGTACAGCACACACTGATTAAATACAGGAAGTTAGAGAGACAGAGAGAGAGAGGAAATCCAGCTTCAGAGGACAGGGTCTTTGTGTATTCTTCTTATTTTGTGTTTAATGAGTTATTGATGTGTGTTTACACTGCAAAATGTTAATTCTAAGAAAGTTAAAAAAAAGTCTTAAAATAAGAAATAAAATCTTGTTTTTCCTATAAAAAGAAAAAAATATCTTGTTCAGCAAAATCTTATTTTAAGAAATTTAATTTAATTTAAATATTTTTTTGTATTAAGATAAATTTGCTTAAAACAGTGATATTTTTCCACGAAACAAGATACACTGAGTATTTCTAATCTATTTAGGCTTTACACCAAGGATATTTTTCTTAATTCCAAAAAAAATAAGAACAAGCTTTTATTAAACTATTTCAATAATTTGACCATGCCGTGTGACAATGACACAATACAACATTATAGGCCAACCACAGATCAAACTTCACACCATGCAATCATGTCTCCAAGATCATATTTCAAAGGCACATACACAACATTTTGTGTACAAAACTCTAATATGAAGTATAGTCCACAATGTCATCAGAAGACATAAATGAATTTGGTTGTGCCATGTTTGGAATTCCAGTTTTATGTTCCATAATCTCTATCATAACAAACAGTGGTTTGTGGCTGGAGCTTAAAACAATACAAAGATGAATTTACAATAAATATCTTTCTAATCAGCCCAAATTCAGGTAAGTCATTATTGACTGCATTGAGTGGCATAGGCAGTATAGCTAAATGCTAGGGGACGCCTAGCAATTAAACAATCAAAGTACTGATATTAGTATACTTAATTCAATAGTTTTATTAATAACTAGTTAGTCTAGTTTTAATTCAAATAAATAAAATAGTTTTACTCCCAAATTGATTGACAGTTGTCTGAGGCGTGACCCAGGGAAGCTAGACCAGATGTTTACTGTTTAATGCTGCAGCAGTGACGTCATGTCTAAACAACCAAACTAATGATCTGGTGTCCAGGGAAGAAAAACACAGAAAGAAGAGGAGGAAAATGTGGAAAAGCCAGAGGTAAGTCAGTGTTTGACTATCATGGATTAATGAATTGTCATGTTTTATCAAACAAGTTAGCAGAGCGACTATGCTAAGGCATGTTAGCAGCTAGTGCTAAACACAAACAGATAAAATACTAGCTTAACAACAACATTGATTGCATGGCAACAGCAGTATATTTTACTTTACACAATTCACAAGCACAATTGAAGATTTACACGTGATACTTCATGATAAATACACACGATAAACACACGTGAAAGTTGTGGATTTGAAAAACATGTGAAAATCTAAAAAAACGTGAACATTGTGGCTGTATTTGTGAATATTTTTGAGACAAATGTCTCCCATTGAATGGATGGAGCTTTTTTAGCTTGTGTTGGATAAAACTGTTTTATAAATCACCACCAGAAAATGACATTATTTTAATAAATAGTTTTTTTGTGCAATAGCTCTTTGAACTGCAATTGTTTAATGTGGTCATTTCTACAATTTCAGTAATATTTTGTTAGATCTGGATGTTTTGCATCTTTTTACAAAATGTGAATTTCAATAGTAAAATATTTTAGTCATAAGTATTTAAATTAAAAAGAATACTTGATGAGCCAACCCACCACTATCTATCTATTATTTATTTGTAGGAATGTAACGATTAATCGTAAGGCAGTTAAAAATCGATTCATAGTTATCATGGTTCACATCAATTTTCTGAAAATTGAATCGCAGTACTTTTTTTATCCAGAAGTGTCGCTTGCTGGCGGAAACTGCTTTTACTTTCTTTCTGGCCGCCTTCTACTCTTAAATATGTTCATAAATGATTCTTTACCCCTTTAGCACCGAAAGAATATCTGTAATATTACGTGAATATCTGTAAAAGTCACATTTTTCTATTAGCTCTATCTGCTAGCGTAGCATCTATTCTTCACTGCTGGAAAAGCTGCATGCCAACCGACCACTGGGTTACCAGCGCCCTCTGCTGGTCCAAACAAAAATACAATGCTGACTTTTTTTCTTTTTAAAGTCCAATTGTTAAGGCACAAAATACATTTTCAGTTGCAATTTTAAAAAGAAAAAGAACTATTATACAGTTTTGCATTGTTTACTATAGAACCAGAATTTAAATTAATAGGCTTCTTCATTTGTATTATTCCTTTATTTATTTCATTAAAGATTTATTTTTAGTTAAATTGTATTGTTTTGAATAGTTTATCAAGGGATTCTTTTGACAATGAAAAACAAAAATAAAATAGTACAGAATTTTCTAGTTTTTTTCCCAAAAAAATAATAGAATATTTTCAGTCATAATTTGTCCACAGTCCCATTTTGTAAAATAAATCGTGAGAGAATTGTATCGTGAACCCAGTATCGTGAATCGAATCTTATCGGGAGTTGAGTGAATCAATACATCCCTATTTATTTGTATCTTGTTTTTGTGCAATGCCTTCCTTTAATAATATTAATCATTTTTATTTTTAACCTGTTACTAAGATATTTAAATTGGCTTTTATTTACTTGTTTGTGTTCTTTTATACGTGTATGTGAAACACTTTCATCAAAATTAAATAAAATGTCAAAAAAGTAATTTTGCTCATGTTTTCTCCTCATGTAAAGCATCTTTGTGGATATGGTGAAGACCGCTATGCAAGATTCCAATAATAATAATATAACAATCATGTGAAAATCAATTACTTGGAATAAATAGAAAAAACTGCATATAAGGGGGCACTATAAGAAAATCTGCCCTAGGGCACCAGAGAGGTTAGGGCCAGCACTGTAACCCACCATGGAGGAGCAGTGGTCTTCTTCTCTCCTTCCTCTCTGTAGATTCTTCTAAAAAACACTTAAAGACTTACTTTTTTAAGAAAGGTTCTGAGTCTTACCAACTCAGTTTGAGCTGCCATATTGATGGTATTTTCTTGTATTTGAATGTGTCTTTTATCTTTGGGAAGCACTTTGTGACTATATGTCTGTGAAAAACTCGGTGACATGCAGTCAGGGTAGGCAAGGTAGGCAGTGCCTACCCAAAGGTGAATTGATATTTTGATTATTTGTTTTAATTCTAATATAATTATAACATAATCATAAATTATTTATTTTTTAATTTCCGATTGCCTACAATAACTATAAGTTTGAAAGTGTCAGTATTTTGTGCGTTTCATAGACCAAATGACTAAACATCGATATTTCCTGGTACGGCTGCACAAGTTTCACTCTGATGTAAGGCAGGAGGAGGCCACGCCCCCTCCCAAAAGCACATTGCTGCTCTTTCTCTGTTCCCATAGTGTGTTTTTGTGTTTGCACATGCTCAGTCAGTTCCCCAAGATGACAACCATTTACGTAAAAAGGCAGCTCTCTATGCTGCCTTTGGACGTAACCGCGCTATGCTAAATGCTATACGTAAGTTCACGGTGCATTAGTGAATTGATCCCACGTGGCTGCTGCTACGTTCTCTTGCTCGTGGGCGGGATAACACTACAGTCAGGATGACAGCGCTACAGACGATAAAGAAACTTTTTTTAGAGAAAAAATGACAGCTTTTAAAAGATGGGAAACAACACCTGAGCTACCAGACCTTCAGCAAAGGTAAGGTCAGAACTTTGTTGGTACTTTCTACAGTGAATGGAACAAAAGGAATCAATCAATCAATCAATCAATCTTTATTTGTATAGCGCCAAATCATAACCAATGGTATCTCAAGGCACTTTACAGTAGAGCAGTCTTAAGGACGGACTCTTCATTTTATGGATACACACATATGCATATATACGTATATACACATACATATGTATCCCACACCCAACATGAATTCATCATGGCAGCAAGGAAAACCTTCTGTTAAGCAGCAGGAACCTTGTGTGGATCCCATTCCTATGATGAACAGCCATCCACGTTATGCTGTGTTGGGTGTGTGCAGAGGAAAGGGTGGAGACAGAGCCGCTGAGACTCTGTAGCTCCACACTAAGGATCCCACGGACCTGCAAGACAAAAGCCAGAAGGAGTACAGGAGCAAACACACAAGGGAAGAAGCAGACATAGAGGGAGTGTTTGAGAGAGGAATGGGACCCTCTCCGGTCCCTCTCTAACCTAAATGACCTCTCTCTTAACGCCCTCTCCAACCTCTCTCCAACCGAGCATGCCAGACCCCCCCCCCCCCGGCAGTCTATGCCTATTGCATCTTAATTATGAGCTATGAGCTGGTTCCTAACTAAAAGCTTTACCAAAGAGGAATGTTTTGAGCCTAACCTTAAAGGTAGAGAGGGTGTCTGCCCCCCGAACCGTGGTTGGTAGATGGTTCCAGAGAAGTGGGGCCTGATAACTGAAAGCTCTTCCTCCTATACTACTTCTAGAGACAAATGGAACAACGAGTAGTCCAGCATTTTGAGAGCGTAGTGTTCTGGGGGGATTGTATGGCACTACAAGCTCCTTGAGATAGGCTGGTGCCTGTCCATTTAGGGCTTTATAAGTGAGAAGAAGAATCTTGAATTCTATTCTATATTTTATGGGAAGCCAATGCAGAGAGGCTAATACAGGAGTAATGTTATCTCTTCTCCTAGTTTTAGTCAGTACACGTGCTGCAGTATTTTGAACCAGCTGAAGTGTCTTAAGCGACTTGCTCGGGCAGCCTGCTAAAAGAGAATTACAATAATCCAGTCTAGAGGTAACAAAAGCATGGACTAGTTTTTCGGTGTCGCCCTGAGACAGGATAGATCTGATTTTAGCAATGTTACGGAGATGAAAGAAGGCAGTTCTTGAAGTTTGTTTTATGTGAGAGTTGAAGGATAAATCCTGATCAAATAGAACCCCAAGGTTTCTAACAGTTGTGCTTCGTGCCAGAGTAATGCCATCTAGGGCAGTTAGGCTAGCATAGGTTTCTCTAAGGAAGGATTGGCTTTGTGGATGCTCCTCACTGAGGCTGTTCTGAGTTGTTATTGTTGTCATTTTCTCAAACAACAGATGTACTGCCGTGGCATGAGATATAATGATGGTGTTTTATGATGTTGATTTTGTTTGATTAACACTTGCCAGCAGAAACATATGGAATTGTCATTGGTGGTCTTGATTTGCAACTTGCCTACACAACCCTAGTGGTCATCACGGCACATCACTGGAAAAAACTATATATATATATATATATATATATATATATATATATATATGAACCATCCTGGCTCCCTGAATACCCACACACCTTTGGACTGTATTGACACCCCTCCCCCCACACTGCCTGCTCCCCTCACAATAAACATCATAGCTGACCAGGTGAAAAGGCAACTGGTCAAACTCCACTATAAAAAAGCTGTAGGATCTGATGGAATCTGCCCCAGAGTACTGAAGGCTTGTGCTTCACAGCTCTGTGGAACATTCCAGCATATCTTCACCATGAGCATGAGTCTGCAGAGGGTCCCTGTGCTGTGGAAGACATCCTGCCTGGTTCCTGTTCCAAAGACGCCACGTTCCAGCGGCTCCAATGATTACAGACCGGTTGCGTTGACCTCCCACATCATGAAGACCCTGGAGAGACTTATCCTGGTGCAGCTCCGACCATCTATCAGACCACACCTGGACCCACTACAGTTTGCCTACCGGCCCAAGGTTGGAGTTGAGGACACCATCACCTTCCTGCTCAACCATGTCTACTCTCAACTGGACGTTGCGGCGAGCACTGTGAGAGTCATGTTCTTTGACTTTTCCAGTGCTTTTAACACCATCCGTCTGGCTCTACTGGGTGAGAAGCTGACAGAGATGCAGGTTGACTCCTCCATTGTGTTCTGGATTGTGGACTTCTTAACTGGCAGACCACAGTATGTGGCACTGTACGTCTGACAAAGTGGTCAGCAACACCGGGGCCCCTCAAGGGACTGTACTCTCTCCCTTCCTCTTCACCACCTACACCACGGACTTCAGCTACTGCACTGACACCTGTCATCTCCAGAAGTTCACGGACGACTCTGCAGTGGTTGGATGTATCAGGGAGGACATCTGCAGAAAAATGCTGAGGATGTTTTATGAGTCAATGGTGGCAAATGTGATCCTCTACACTTTTGTTTGTTGGGGGAGCAGCCTGAGGGTCACAGACACCAACAGACTCATCCGCAGGGCCAGTGACGTTGTGCATCCCTATCTCCAAGTCCTTTTTAGAGACAGGTACATTCATTGTACCGTACAATGCAAAATTGTATTGAAATGAATGACCAAAGGAAACCCTCCACGTGATCATTTTAATTCACACACCCAGTTCAAACAAGAAAAAACATTACAGCAGACATCTGATCTCAACTGTCTGCATGCTTCAAACTGTAGGCTCAGTGTAAACTAATAATAAACTAGAATATTAGCATTTCCTGAAGTTCAAGTGAGGATGCATATCTGAAACACACCCCTATTTGGCTACTGGACAAAAAAAAAGAACACCATCCTCCAATAAGGAGCCAGTACCCTCCTCTCTACCCCCCCATCCCCCCCTCCCCCCCTGTCACGCCATCCACCAATCAGGAGCCAGCAAAAGGAATGTCAGTGTCACTGTGACATCATTACACACTCTGCTGATGACATCATCAGGAGCTGGTCACACATCAAAGGACTCAGTAGCACATTGAGTATTCTTTAATGAGAGAGAATGTTCTAAGAGAGACACTATAACACACAAACTCCTTGGACTCAGTGACTTTACTTATTATATTTCTGACAACAGTTATATTTTTGATCTAATGATGGAAGTGCATCAGTTCAATGTAAAGAGTCTGGAACAAACATGCTTTGAAGTCCTTAAGGATCATCTCTGTACAGAAAACTGCATTGGGCTGTGGCAATTTGCAAAATCCTGTTATATTCCCATTTTGTTTCAACTGAAGTATGAGGCCTTTCACTTTATCTGTGAGAATTTTGAGGAGGTTTCACTCAGTGAAGAGTTTTTGCAGCTTGCGGAGCAGGAGCTGGCTGATATTCTGGGTCAGGATGACCTTACTGTGACCCACGAGAGCACAGTTTATCAAAGTGTTTTAAGATGGATAAACCACATGCCTGAGGAACGACAGGGAGCCATTTCTACTCTGTTACCAAAGGTACGACTGGGGCTGATGGACAAAAGTTACATCACAGACAATGTGCTTAACAATGATGT
Organism: Gouania willdenowi; assembly: GCF_900634775.1. Taxonomy (NCBI): domain Eukaryota; kingdom Metazoa; phylum Chordata; class Actinopteri; order Blenniiformes; family Gobiesocidae; genus Gouania; species Gouania willdenowi. The sequence goes on from NW_021145173.1 coordinate 75,239, forward strand.
GGTAAAAACTAACCCTGAGTCCCACCTCTTGGTTTCTGATACCCTTAAAGTCATGTCTCAACCTTCGTTAATCTGCTCTGAGTCTGGGATCAACAACACATTGTTTTGCCGTCGCTTGCCAAATGCTGTCTTACTGATGTTTAGATTCTATTCTAAGAACATAGAGGCCTTTGACTACAGAACTAACAGCTGGATCACAGTTCAGACTCATCCTAGTCTGGAGGATACCATGGCTCACTTACTCCTCTACAGCACTGTCTTCCTTGGTAGATGCTTCTATATTGTGGGTGGTGGTTTAAGATGGACCAACCCATCTAACAGAGTGTGGAGGTATAACCTAGTCACACACACCTGGCAGGAGATGTCACCAATGCAGGAGTCACGGCGCTGTGTGAGTGTTGCTGTGCTAAAGGGATACATCTACGCTATGGGAGGCTACAGGGATGATTATACCTCACTCAGAACTGCTGAACGCTACCAGCCTGACATCAACCAGTGGACGTTCATTGCATCAATGAATGAAGAGAGGAGAGACGCCAGCTGCACCACACTGAACAACAAGATTTACATATGTGGAGGACGGAGTAATAGAGTACTGAATACTGCTGAGTATTACAACCCAGACACCAACCAGTGGACACTGATCACTCCTATGGGAACACTTCGGTGTGGACTTGGAGTCGTTGCATATATGGGCCACATTTTTGCAGTTGGAGGAAGCGATGGGTCCAGACATCAGAGGTCTGCTGAGGCTTATGACCCAGTGACCAACACCTGGTACGATGTCCCTGAAATGGTCCACTCACACAGTTACTTTGACATTGCAGTGATGAACAAGAAGATCTTTGTTGTCTCTTGTCACACAACAAACAGAATTGTTGAGTGCTATGACTACACTACAAATACTTGGTCTATGGTATTTTCTGGCATGGACCACCGCAATGATTGGGTGAAATGCTGTGTGATTTCTGGACTTCCCAACATGGCTGAGTACTGTTCACCTCATAAACCCATCATACCCAGGACACAGGTCTAAAAAAAGTCTAAAGAGCAAATGTTATTTTCCATGATCCTAACTGGGAGTGTAACCTGCTCTGACCAGGTCTGTGTGTATCAATAAAAGTGTTTAAAGACATTAGAAGAACTAATGTGTGAATAAATGGATCAGTTCATGTCCCAGCTCAGATGGGATGGTTTTAATCAGCCTGGATCAACCTAAGTTAGTGATGATCTAGAAAAATACGACATTTTAGTGGTGACAACATATAGCAGACATGTAGATGTACTGAATTTAATTAGAATTAATGTAGTGGTTAGCACATTTTTATTTTAAATATCAAGACAAAACAATGAAATTCTGCGACACAACAAACCATTGAACAAAATAGAACCTATTTTAACATTTAGAATAATGCACTGTAATACAATATAACACCTACAGTTATATTGTAATTGTTTCGAGGGAACAATAACAACAATGGTGCAAAATCCAAAAGCGATGCAGAACACTGCAATCAATAGTTAAAATATAAAAGTTTCAGTACAAGGACATTTCTACTTTTTGTTTGGTTTTACTAGTCAGTAACAAAAATCTTAAAATCAAAGAACACAATGTGCAAACAACACAATAGAATTACATAGAATAGAACAAGAATTAAATTAAAATAAATATAAGTATGGGCAAAAGATTAGCAGGTATAGTTACAGATTTTTAATATTAATATGTAATTAAGAGAAAATGTGTACAGTAATTGTAAAGGGTGTTTTTATTGTTTATTGTCCATTTTTAAATTATTAACAAATAAAAATTGTGGGGTTGCATTTTGGCACCCCTCCAGCAGATGGCGCGCAAGGCGACCGCCTGTGCTCAGCTTCAGAGGACAGGGTCTTTGTGCATTCTTCTTGTTTTGTGTTTATTAAGTTATTCATTATTGTTTGGTGTATTTTCTAGATTTTTTTGTGCATATTTGTGGTCATTTTGTGAAATTTTACAGTAAATTTCTGTACTTTTGTTGTCCTTTTGTTCAGTTTTGCTATTATTTTGTGCGTTGTTCCTTCATTTTGAGCGTTTACTTGGGGGTGTGGCCAATACTAGACTGAGTATTATGTGGCCCACGTCTGGTCCAAACCTAAAGCTAATAAATGATTGCTAATCAGGAAATGTCCAAATGAATCTCTGTGATGATGGGCTTTTATTGTTAGACACGTTGTCCTAACCAACAGGACAGAGGAGTTCATCTGTTGACCAATATCATAGTTAATGTTGTTGTGGACTGTCCCAGAAAAGCTGCTGCTCTCTATTTGATCTGAAAACAAAGCCTTTGCTGTAAATTAGAGATAAAATATAAGAAAAAAACACTACATTTGAGGAGAATTCTTAAAACAAGAGACATTATCTGTCCATGCAGCAAATTAAATTTACTAAATAAGAAATCTTGAAAAAAGATGTTGAATCTTAAAATAAAACGGAACAAGAAGAAAACAACTAATCTAAGTAAAAAATGACTCAGCATTAGTGAAAAATGATTAAGCTGTTTCTTGATACAAGTTGACTCATCTTGAAATAAACCTAAATCTATATTAAAACTAAAACCAAAACCTTAAAACCAGTTTTTGTTGTTAGAATAAACATCTTATCAGAATCACAACCAGGAGTATGAGTACCATCAACATTTATTAACAGTATGAACCGTACACCAGAAACAGTGGTTGCTGCACACTTTTCATGTCAAATTTAAGACAATTTAAGACTTTTTTTTATAGCAAAACTAACAGCAATGAACAAAACACATAATATGCTGCTGTATAAAGTGCTGTGATTTGTCACGTGAAGAAGGCAAAAACAAAATGATCAAACATTTGTGCAACACTACAATGTAAAGTATTCAAACATGTCTCAGTTCAAGGTCCATCTAACATGTGAGACCTAAGGACACTGAGGGAAAACTTGTGGCGTAGCTAGCCAAGTCAGGTACAAAACAACTTATTCAAAGGCATTGCAAACAAAAACAAACACAACAGACCTGACAAAATGCTGCTTGACATTCACCTATTTTTCAACCAATGATTTCCAGAAACAC